>NW_016157283.1:87608-94081 GCF_001687245.7 Rhagoletis zephyria
GACGGACGGACAGACAGTCACCGCTTAATCGATTTCTCTTTTCATTCTGATCATTTATGTATACATTTGTCTATATCTATCTCGATTCGTTTTGCCTGTTACAAACAACCGTTATGTGAACAAAGTTATGTGCACAAGTGCGCTCGGGTATAAAAAACATACGAATTGTAAATGAAAAGAAAATGTACAAAATTTCTAATGTTTCAGTTCTTAAATACCTATAGCGTATTTTTTTAAATATTATGTCGGTAATACTGTTTATCGACATATTGTATGAAAAATGACATGTGTGACAGCATGCTTTTTCATTTTCATACTTTGTTTAATATGCAAAACAAAAAAAAAACAAGTTAAAGCAGCGCTGTCTTCAGCTATGCCGAAGGCTTCATACCTTTCATGAACATCTGAAAAATTTGATTTGACAGATTACTGTATTTGAAAAAGATTATATATTCACAGCACACATAGATAGTGGAGTTACATATATAAAAAATGTTATCTAAACAATCGAAAAGTATGGAAGATATACCTTATATAGCACCAATCTAAGTGATTTTCACTGCAGTGTGATCGGTATGTAAACCGGTAACACAATTTAATGGGTTTAGCTTCCTACATAAAGGAGGTATATCACAAAAACTGGTATAGGAACAATCAGTGTTATAAGAGATAAAGCTTATACAGCATAGATTTTGACGATTTTCTCAGTAGACTTTGTATTATTATTTATACAATAGCTTACGAAATTAATCGGTTTTAGCTGTCCAAATAAATTAGTTTTACATTAAAATCCCATATCTGCACAATCAGTTGTATGGAGGCAATATATAGTTATAGTGACCCGATCTTTGTTAATTTCACTGTAAACTATCTGTTGATAATTGTGGAGTCAAAATGGCAAACTTGCCAATTGCTTGTCACCTGAGTGACAATCCACTTAAACCAACCAACCATCTGTTGATAATGAGTGAAAATAGTGCGAAATATCATGTTTCTAGCTGCATATATGGAGAAGTTATAACAAAGAATCTCATATCTGAACAACCAGTTGTATGGGAGCTATATGTAAAAGTGGCCCGATCTTTGTTATTTTCACTGTAAGATTCTGTTGATAATAGTTGGAAGTATTGCAAAATTTTATGTTCCTAGCTGCTTAAATCGAGGAGTTATAACGAAAATTCTCATAACTGAGCAATCAGTTGAATGGGAGATATATGTTATAGTGACCCGATCTTTATTACTTTCACTGTTAATAATGAGTGAAAGTGGTGAGAATTTTCATGTGTAACTGCATAAATGGAGAAGTTATGGCAAAAAATCTCATATCTGGACAATCAGTTGTATGGAGGCTATAGGTTATAGTAAAACGAACTTCGCCATTTTCACTGAAAGTATTCTTTTGATAATGAGTGACAACAGTGCAAAATTTCATGTTACTAGCTACTTAAGTGGAGGAGTTATAATGAAAAATCTTATATCTGAACAATCAGTAGTATGGGAGCTATATGTTAAAGGGGTCCGATTCTTGCGGTTCCGACAAATGATTAATACAATATAAAAATACAAGCACCTACCAGATTTCATCAGGATATCTCGAAAACTGAGAGACTAGATTGCATACATACAGACGGACAGACAGACAGACAGACGGACAGACGGAGAGACGGACATGGCTAAATCGACTCAGCTCGACGTTCTGATGACTTAAGTATACATTTTAATGGGTCTATCTTTTCTTATTCTGGTACTTACAAACATCGGACCAAAGTTATAATACCATTTCATGCTCATGAAAGGTATAAAAATAAATAAAAATAGACAAATTAAAAAAAAAAAAGTTTTCAACGCTAAACATTTTAGGTTATTTAAAAATTTAAATTACATCGTGGATTTTCGCAACAATGTTGTCAATTTTCGGAAAAAGGCGTTAAAATCCAAAAATAAGAACGGAAGCGCCCTCTGGCGGCCCTCAAAAGAAAAAATTAATGCCAGAAATGGATTCCTCGACCCAAAAAACCCCAAATACACATTTTGGCTAGTTTTCAATACAGCTGCTTCAACAGGTGAGCCACTTTTTGAAAAAAAAAAACTAAATAGAAAAAATCGATGGCTCGAAATTCATTTTAGACCTATGGTTTCTTGGGCAAAAATGTTTGAAATGACCCAAATAATCATAATCGCGATGTGTCTCTGTTAATTTTTTTGGGGCGCTACAAATCGAGCCGCTACATACAGGGTGTCCCAGAAGTAACGTGCCAAACTTTAGGGGAAGGTAGGTGGGGGGTGAGCTCCCTGATAAACAAAAAATTTTCAGGTAAAAGTGTCACCGTTTTTGAAATATTTACATTTTCTCGAATTTAAAAAAAATCGTGCCTTTTCATGTGTTTTCTTTAACTGCAACTACAAACCGGGCAATACTTAGTAAATTTTTTATGTAAAATACTTCCAGATAGTTGCCTCTCCATACTCAAATGCAATGTAGTTAAAATATATTAAGGAACCATCATAAAATTAGGACTATTTCTGGATTTTTAACTTTTTGATATTTTCTTCCCCAACTTTGACTATCTCGGGTGAAAAAAAATGTACTGAGCTATAACTTTACATTACATAAAAAAATTGCTCATTTAATAAAGATTTCAGAAAGGTGCCACACTTACTGTTTTGAATAGAAAAAAAAAATTTATAGCCGCTTTTGTGGGTAAAGGACTGAGACACGCTAGAATGTATTTAATAGATTTAAATTGAATTTGCTCTTGTTACCGTCAAATGACATGCTAAATAGTACAAAGGTACATTATTACCTGCTCCTGACATTATTTTGTGTTACTTACCGGAATTAGTGAAAGTGGATTTTGTGAAATTGGACCCTTCGAACATTGTGTTATTAATACTATGACAGAGAACACGCAGTATACGTCGCATGAATATGCGGATATTCACCTAATTTACGGTGAAGCTTGCTGTAATGCCAGAGCTGCTCAAAGACTCTATGCAGAGCGATACCCCAATCGTCGACATCCGGGTCGTGAAGTATTCGCCCGGACCCATAGAGAAATATATGAAGGTAAGTGATTTTTACACCTTTCTTGTTTGCTTGCTTGTTAACTATCATTTTTCACTTTTTTAAGGTCGCATACCTGGAAGGCGTGGCGGCGAAACAGGACGTCCTGCAACGGTAGATGTTGAAGCTGTGTTAGAGGAAGTGGAACTAGGTCCATCGACTTCAGTGAGAATGATGGAAAGACGGACGGGAATACCAAAAACTACAGTTCACAAAGCTTTAAAAGACCATCGATTTCATCCCTACCACATTCAACGTGTTCAGGCTCTACAGGAAATAGATTACCTGTCGAGGGTTAGATTTTGCCGTGAAATGTTGCGAATGCATGAATCAGACCCCAACTTTTTTAATAAAATAATTTGGAGCGATGAATCATCATGCAAACGTGATGGTTATTTTAATTTACATAACCTTCACAGTTGGCAGATAGACAATCCTCACGAAATGAGAGAAGATCGTTCGCAGTACCGGTACAAAATAAATTTATGGTGCGGTATTTTTAATTGTCAGATATTGGGACCTGTGGAACTGCCGCCAACGCTCAACTCTCACAGTTATTTAGAGTTCCTTCAGGAACGGCTTCCAACTCTTTTGGAAGATGTACCCTTAAACCTGCGGCGAAGACTATGGCTGCAAAATGACGGGTGCCCTGCTCACTACGGGCGTGAAGTAAGAGCTCATTTAGACGAAACTTATCCTCGCCGATGGATTGGACGATACGGGCCAATCACGTGGCCCGCTCGATCGCCAGACCTGAATCCATTAGATTTTTTTTACTGGGGCTGTCTTAAGGACAAAATTTATTCAAAAACAATTCAAAACGAAGAGCATTTGCGGGAACAAATAAATGGAGCTGCTGCTGAGATAGCCCAATTGAGTTTAAGATCTCTAAAAGCGTCTTTTCTTAAAAGGTGCCGAGCTTGTATTAGAGTAGAAGGTCGCCAATTTGAGCATATTTTATCAATAAATGAATAAATTTCTCTTCAAACGACTCATGTATATTTTATTTCACGTGAATCCATGCTTCACAAAAAATATTGATAGATATAGCCCTTGTTATAGACTCTAGTCCGAATTCCGGTAAGTAACATAAAATAATGTCAGGAGCAGGTAATAATGTACCTTTGTACTATTTAGCATGTCATTTGACGGTAACAAGAGCAAATTCAATTTAAATCTATTAAATACATTCTAGCGTGTCTCAGTCCTTTACCCACAAAAGCGGCTATAACTTTTTTTTTTTTATTCAAAACAGTAAGTGTGGCACCTTTCTGAAATCTTTATTAAATGAGCAATTTTTTTATGTAATGTAAAGTTATAGCTCAGTACATTTTTTTTTCACCCGAGATAGTCAAAGTTGGGGAAGAAAATATCAAAAAGTTAAAAATCCAGAAATAGTCCTAATTTTATGATGGTTCCTTAATTTATTTTAACTACATTGCATTTGAGTATGGAGAGGCAACTATCTGGAAGTATTTTACATAAAAAATTTACTAAGTATTGCCCGGTTTGTAGTTGCAGTTAAAGAAAACACATGAAAAGGCACGATTTTTTTTAAATTCGAAAAAATGTAAATATTTCAAAAACGGTGACACTTTTACCTGAAAATTTTTTGTTTATCAGGGAGCTCACCCCCCCACCTACCTTCCCCTAAAGTGTGGCACGTTACTTATGGGACACCCTGTATATGTGCATTAGGGTTATGACTTTTTTATTTATTTTTTTTTGCAAATACCAAATATTACGAAACACAATCTCCCCTTTCGCTGCTGTCAAATAAAAAATCCCTGTAGCAAACGAGTTGAAATTTGGTCTATATTTTTTTAGTTTAATTAAAAAATAAAAAATCAGCAGCGCAGAAAAATTTGCGCAGAACGTGCCATAAAAGTAGTTCAGGACATTTATCCTCTGCAAAAATACTCGCACTTTAAATATTAAATTTCTATCATATTTAAAATAATCCAATAAATCAATAAGTTTATTTTTTATTTTTGTAGTATTTTCTGCGAAAGCAACAGAACGCAAATTTTTCCTCGCATCTTTAACTATGTAGATATTAATTTAATAAAAAAATTCAAAAACAAAATATCTGCGGTTTTAGAAATTGCATTTGGTGCGGAAGACTTTTTGTCATTTATTTAGTTTTGCCTAATGTACATGCTACTATCAGGTGTCTCGCATATCTTATTGTTGTTATGATAAGATAACTTACGTAAATATTACACTTACTTCGCTTACATACTTTTTTCGGGTGTAACGCATAAAGCGCATGCGTGCGAGTACCTTTCTGGTGAGCATATTTTACTCTATATAGACACAAAATGAGTGGTTGCAATCTCTTCGTTTTAACAAGTTGTCGCATGTGATTGCCTCATACGCTGTTGACTTGACAGCTGGTATGTATCGCCGAGGTTTGCATTACATTGTTGTAAGTATTAAAACTTTAGTGTGGCTGGATTTCTTGTGAACGCCGCTATTGGCGCTGTTTCAAGTTGTACGAGTGCAAGTACATACATATTAGGAATGTTAATCCCGGGATCCCCGACTTTTTAAGGTATCAAAAATCCTGAGATTCTTGGCAAGTAATCCCGGGATTTTCGGGATTTGTAATTTGCACTGACTGACTGACTCTTTTTTCTTGACCAGTATTGGCTATATTTCTTTTTTTATTTAATAATTAATATTTTTTTATAAATGTGTAGCTCGTTATACAAATAACACCGCGCGATAGTAAACTTTAAACACAAATATCAATATATTCGCAAAACCATGGGCCAAATATAGTAAAATTGCGTTTTTAGTTTTTCACTCTGACGTCAGTAATTCAAAAATGATTTAAAAAATTCAGATAAGTGTGCTTAGAGAAGAAGTATGTGTATAAAATTAATGAGAAAGCCTGTAGAATTTAAACAGATTCAAGTTCCTGGTGCAGAAGGACTGGTAAATATTGAAAATGTCATTTTAAAATTTAACCTTGAAATTTCGCAATATTTTTTATTTTTTTTAATTATATAACATCCTCGAATTTCGAACTTCTAACTTTGTCAGCTTAAAAATTACCTATTCGTCATTGTGAATCCAAAAAATTTCAATCTTGTAAATTCTAAAGAAATTTCCTTTTGCATTTGTTACCCATATTTTTATTCTACATTGCATTGAATTTATTTAATAATTTTTGGAATTAATCATATCTTTGAAAAAATAAAAACGCCACTTTAAATAAAATAAATAATATAAAAAAAACATGCGCCCCACGCTTTTCATTTTCAATTTCATAGATTGTTTATAATGACTTTTGCTAAAATTTCAAAATCAAAAGTTATCAAAACAAATTCTATGGGACTGAGAAGTATTATTTTCTACTTTTTAGTCCATTTATAAAAGCGTTGTATATTAAAAAGTTTTTTTT
>NW_016157283.1:94105-100115 GCF_001687245.7 Rhagoletis zephyria
CGTAGTACATAGGGCGACATCTAGATGTCATCTACCTCGCCCTATTCACTATGCTTTTTTATAGGAGCTTTTCAAAGCTTTGCTTTATGGTGTCGGACACACAACATTGAAAGCTTCTGGAACACAACATTGAAAGTTTCTGGAACACAACATTGCAAGTTGATAAAAGCGTTGTAAAAATAGGTTTCAACCCCATTTATTTATTATTTATTTGAGTAGTCCACTTACAAAGTGCGCTATGTAAATATTTAGATTTTTAGGTTTTGGTGGTTAACGCACCAGTATTTAAAGTAGTTTCATGTCCACTAACAATACAGTGGAAAATCCTTATTTATTCTGAAAAAATAGCATCAAATGTTAGCTACTTTAGCAAAAGTCGCTATAATACTTACTGTATGTAAATATACACTTTCAAAAGTCGCTATAATATTTATTGTACGTATTTATACAAGTTCAGAAGTCTCCATCTTCTGATGAACTTAGAAAACTGCAAGAAAACGTGGTAGTTTCGGTGCCTAGTGGAAGACGTCTTAAATAACAAGCTGACCAACCTTCATGGAAGAGTGAACGCGAAAAGCTTAAAAAAGCTGGCTATATAAAACTTATTGTTTCAAAACTTGCAATATTTAATTTCTATATATAAAATTTGCAAAAACTACTACACTGCGATTTTGATTTTTAATGTTATTAGGCTCTTATTTATCCAAATTTTCAGATAATAAAAAGAAATATACAATTTGTATGCTACTTGTTGTGGTAGACGTTTTTTTTTAATTTATGGCTTACTACTATAAAATCACATAACACTGTTTGCAAGTGGACTACTCATTTCATGGTAGGAGAGCTTCTCAAACAACATAGAAGCAATTTTTTCGATTCAAGTTGTTGAAAAGTAATGAATATCTAAATCCCGGGACTAATCCCGAGATCCCGGGATTGTGACAACGTCATCCTGAAAATCCCGGTATCGGAAAAAGCTGAAAAATTAACATTCCTAATACATATGTATGCAAACCTTATGTTTTGCTCTCCAACTGCCTTCCGAAATCGACTGGCAATAGTCATAAAGAAGCGGTGCTCTTAAGCACACAGCCAGTCACTGAGTCCGTCGGTGGAAGATGGTTGAAATTTTACAAAAATAAATCACATTTCAGTGAATATGGCTTGATTATTTTTTCCAGAATTTTTTCAGTGATTAAAATTGGTTTTGGTAGTCGCAAAGTTTTCGTTTTTAACTACTAGTATAACCGACATTTACTGTTAAATGCGAAAAAAGTGTTTATCTCAGTGCGTTTGTTTATTCTTGGAAGTGAAGGATGCAGCAGAATTGTATAATCGGCCGAGGTGTGCGGGTGTATGGTTTATTGGATTTTAATGTGTGTTATTGCTAAGGAGCATCTGCGCATACCGCTGAAAAATGATGGATTGGGGTATAAGGCGTAAGTGAATTATTAACGAAAGCTCATTACCATAAAATAGTAGCAATTAGTAAAGATTACCAAATATTAGTGGGACATATAGAAAGCACCCCCAATTTTTTCTGTATTTGCGTGAGTGAAAGTGAAGAATTATTTAAAATCTAAATTATACGATACATTCTTTGAATGAATTAACTATGTACATACATGCATTCCTACATACATTCGTAAGTATGTATCTTGAGACGATTGCTCGAAAAAAGCGGTGGTGTGAATAATATCGTTTCACATATCTATACTCAAATGGGGATCAAAAATCACATTTCCAAATATTTAGTTTATTTCACCAGCTTCTCGAAGTCCCTTCGGGTTACACATTTGCGTTTCGCCGGCAAATTTACTAGTAACCAACACAAAGTTTACTTGAAAAATTTTTTTCGAAAATAATATGTGCTAACAAGCAAATTTGTTTGCAAAGTTTAGAAAAAACTGTTCCACAAGTTTTTGTGTAAGGAGCGTCATTTGACTGTTTCTTTTTTACGCTCGCTGTTTGAACTTATATCCAGCTCTGAAAGTATACAATGCGGGTCGCTATGCTGGTACCAGAAGAAATACCAGGCGGAGAAGGTCTTGGCATTTCTAATTGGTATCTAATTGGCATCAGTTGGCACAGATTCGGACAGAATAGCTTGAACGGGAAATGTTTAGTTATTTGCAGGTCGTTTTTGGGGTGGGGTGGCGGGGAGGGTGGCGTGGCCCCATTCGAAAGGGGACAGCCCCCACTTTACGAAAAGTTTCCCCCCCCTTTCGGGTCCTCCCAGAGACCCCTAGGAAACCGTTTGAAAATGGGCGAAAAACAGCATTACAGAGGGAAATTGAGCAGTTTGAAGTATAATATAACCCAACTAACAGAATCTGTGGGGTTTTTAAATAAAAGAAATTATCCCAAGGTGGCGAAAGAAGGGGGGGCTGAACACCTTTCGCAGAGAACACCTTTCCCCTTAGGCGGCCTTCGGCCGCACTTAGGGATGATAAGCCTCAAAAAGTAGAATTCTCTTTCTGTTTTGCTAAGGAAAGGAGCTGAACACCTTTCTGCGTAGGCGGCCTTCGGCCGCACTTAGGAATTATAACCCTCACAAAGTAGAATTCTATTTCTGTTTTGCGAAGAAAAGGAGCTGAACACCTTTTGCAGAGAACACCTTTCTGCGTAGGCGGCCTTCGGCCGCACTTAGGAATTATAACCCTCACAAAGTAGAATTCTATTTCTGTTTTGCGAAGAAAAGGAGCTGAACACATTTTGCAGGAAACGCCTTTCTGCGTAGGCGGCGTTCCGCCGCACTTAGGGATTATAACCCTCACAAAGTAGAATTCTCTTTCTGTTTTGCGAAGAAAAGGAGCTGAACACCTTTTGCAGAGAACACCTTTGTATATTTTTAATGCTGACTGGGTTAGGAGGTAAACACCTTTTGAAGATAACACTTTTCTGCGTAGGCGGCCTTCGGCCGCATTTAGGAATTATAACCCTCACAAAGTTGAATTCTATTTCTGTTTTGCGAAGAAAAGGAGCTGAACACCTTTTGAAGGATACGTCTTTCTGCGTAGGCGGCGTTCGGCCGCACTTAGGGATTATAACCCTCACAAAGTAGAATTCTCTTTCTGTTTTGCGAAGAAAAGGGGCTGAACACCTTTTGCAGAGAACACCTTTCTGGGTAGGCGGCCTTCGGCCGCACTTAGGGATTATAACCCTCACAAAGTAGAATTCTCTTTCTGTTTTGCGAAGAAAAGGAGCTGAACACCTTTTGCAGAGAACACCTTTGTATATTTTTAATGCTGACTGGGTTATATCCTATCTTCTTTTGTCTCTCATTCTTTTGCATATTTTGGAGTATGACAGCTGAGCTCCGCCATTTAATTTGCATATGCAACCAAAGTCAGACGCATCATTTTGAAGGTGTTTTTATTTGATAAATTGTGATTAATTGGTTAATATTAAAGTCATAAAGAAACTTATAACTCATCGAGTAAAGTGTAAAGTGAAGGAGAATATAAAAATATATTGGTGAAGTGGCTGCTTTAAGGAGAATAGGAGTGATAATGTACGCTAATTTCCGAATTTTACAATAAAGGGCATATTTCTAACCCAATTTGTAAATAAATTAGTGACCACAAATTACAAAAGTGGGTATTAAAATAATGTGTAGACCCTTGGCTACAAGTTTTTTTGGATCGGGTCACCCCTTGGACGCAATACCTCGAAATAGTTCGGCAACGTACTAAACAGTACCCTCTTGAACTTAGCTCGAGTTTTTCTTCGGTTAACCCATATATGTAATACTTCTATATTGGTAGTAAGCTAACATCTCAATGTGTAAGCATTCCGAAATCAAAGCGAGACAGTCTAGTACATGTTTATTTATAAGCGTATGTGTTCCTTTTCTTTCGTACGTGTTTATTGATATATCTGTACTGTAGTGTTTTCGGACGGTACTAGCTCTTACTGTCAATATAGGAGTATTACATATATGGGTTAACCCGAGGAACAAACTTATTTTTTACTAGTAGGACCAGTCGCTGTCATATCAGAAGGCGCATGAATTGATATCATGCTAACGGGAGAAGGCTATGTACATTTGCATTATCAAAATGAAGCCTGAAAAGGAAATCTGAAGTTACCCTTAATTGTAGTTTTTTGCATCAAGTGACAACTATTCTGTGTTTTGTTTACATATTTGAACACAATATTGTTGAGTTTGTGAAAATTTAAAAAATATATGTAAAATATTATGGAAGAAAAGTTAATAGAAGTGTAGAAGTACAACAAAATTTTTGCAAAGAGTAGCGAGTTCATGATTTGACGGCGTAACGGATAGTGTGTAACTTGACGCATAAGTGCCGTCTACGCTGACGTTGACGGTGACGGTGACGCAATGCCTGTTAGGTACTTTCATTTCAAGTTTTAAATTAAGAACATGCGTTTCTTCAAAGTGGATGCCAACCATTCATTTAGTACACGATTAAAAATTTCGGTTTTCATTTTAAACTTTTTGGACTACATATATGACCAAACTAAATTCAGTTTCAAATACAAACCTTCCAAGTTTAAAAAAAAGAGAGCACATATATTGGGTTTAGAATTTAAACAGTTCGGTTTAAATTTTAAACAGTTTGGTTTAAATTTTAAACCCAAACACTTTCATAATTAAGAATAAAAAATAAAAAGTCTTAAATTTCATGCTCCGTCTGATGGGAATTGAACCCGGACAGTGTTGGTAGCAACCAATTGTATCAAGCATATTTACGCATGTAAATGTGTTTTCATATGTTGAGTTTGAATCAACACCACATTTCGCTGTGTGCAAACAATTTCTATTTTGGTTTAGATTTTAAACCAAATTTTCTATATAGACCTAGCACCCAAATTCATAAAAAATAAAGAAGACTTCAACTGCTTTAAAAATAGAAAATTTGTATGAAAATGTCACTTTATAGAACACTATAAACCTATTTTATTTTTTATGAATAAGGTCATAGAGTTAATACATTTTGGTTTGATTTTTAAAGCACGAAATTTTTGGACTAAAATTTAAACCAGAATATATTGAAAATTGCTTAAAACTATTGACTGGTTTAAAAAGTAGACTATAAAAGATTAAAAAAGGCAGTAGTCCCAGCTCGGTTTAAAAATTGAACCCAAATTTTTGACCGTGTGTATGATTTATGTACATACCAGGGATGTTGCGTGCTGGACTTCTAAAATGGACAAATCTGTTTTTATTGGAAAACGAAAAAGTATGAATTACCAAGTCGAGGACGCTCTATCTTTTGGTCGTATTACCGTCTTCCGGTTTCGACCGGAAATGGGTTATACTGACCGGAAAACAATTTTTTTTTTAAATGGGATTACATATTTTTAGCACTGATTAGGATTCTGCGCATAAAAATATATACCTCTTGTCTAAAAATTTTTTCCGATTTGGACCGGAAGTGGGTCAAACTGACCGGAAGTCCATTTTTTTTAAATTACATGTATGTTTTTACTACAGACTCGGATTCTGTGGACAAAAATACGCAACCTTTGTTTGAATATTTTTTCTCGGAAGTAACATACACGTGTAGTCAAAAAACTGAACTTTAATTTAAAACAAAATTTCTGAGCACAGATTTATTGATAAATTTGGTTTGAAGTGTGCACATTTTTGTAAACACTATTGTGTGCCTTAGGTTGGGGTAATCCAAGTAACGCCTCTCATTGCAAAACTCTGTTTGTATGATCCCTGAGCAAGAAATTTTAGAGTCGTGAAAACCTTTAATATATTTGGTATGGATGGTGTTTTTACGTGGGCGCAACTCGTGCTCTACTTCTGTTAGAACAAATAACGAAATTCGAAAGTTTCTCTGCAATCTAGAGAGTTTTTTTTACAACGCTTTTATCAACTTGCAATGTTGTGTTCCAGAAACTTTCAATGTTGTGTTCCAGAAGCTTTCAATGTTGTGTGTCCGACACCATAAAGCAAAGCTTTGAAAAGCTCCTATAAAAAAGCATAGTGAATAGGGCGAGGTAGATGACATCTAGATGTCGCCCTATGTACTAC
>NW_016157283.1:100137-105572 GCF_001687245.7 Rhagoletis zephyria
TTTGTAAGTGAAGTGACTTGTGGACCACTTGAGGTATAGGTGGACCAGTTGGTAACCACTTTGGGACCAGTTGCTAACCAGTCGGGGACCAGTCCGGGAACCAGTTAGGAACCAGTTTGGGACTAGTCCGAAACTACTTACCTTCGGTCCAGTTGGGGACCAGTTGGTCTTTTTAAGCTCCTGTGGCCGTTTTAAGGGTAATTCTTGGGCTCCTGCACTGCCGCTCGGGGTTTCTGCCTTCTACGGTGGTAATTTTGGGCCGGGTTGCCTGTTTTGGCGGATTGTTGTGCTGTGTGCCGCGTATTACGTGTACCGGGTACCACTTTCTCGAGCGAATTGCTCTGGGGAACCTGTTGTGTGAGTTGCTGGCTTTTTGGCTAGACTTTGAGGAGGGTTTATACACGCATATCGGCGGAAATAGACGACACGCCATTTCTTTAAATAAAATTAATTGGTGCTCGTTTGTATGTACATACATATGTAAATGCATGTGTGTGCACCTTTCTATTAATATCGTTGAATTATTTTAATATCTATTGCAAAATTTTATTCAGACAGGACTAAAAAGTAGAAAATAAATAATATAAAAAAAACTTTTTAATATACAACGCTTTTATAAATGGACTAAAAAGTAGAAAATAATACTTCTCAGTCCCATAGAATTTGTTTTGATAACTTTTGATTTTGAAATTTTAGCAAAAGTCATTATAAACAATCTATGAAATTGAAAATGAAAAGCGTGGGGCGCATGTAATACACTTGAATTGATATGAAAAGTAATATATGAATGTATGTATGTGGGTATATGAATAACGACCGCTTAAAATCGATTTCAAAGTTCTACTTTCGCTGTAGAAATTTTAGGTCTACGTTATGTAGTTTGACTATTGTCAATTAAATCGAATGCTTTGTATTGCATGCGCTCCACGTTTTTCATTTTCAATTTCATAGATTGTTTATAATGACTTTTGCTAAAATTTCAAAATCAAAAGTTATCAAAACAAATTCTATGGGACTGAGAAGTATTATTTTCTACTTTTTAGTCCATTTATAAAAGCGTTGTATATTAAAAAGTTTTTTTTTATATTATTTTTAATAATTAACAAATAAAACTTATTCCAGTTATTTACATTATCGAGTACGCAGGTTAAAGGAAACATGTTTTTTCTTAATTTCTTATGGCTTATGGAAATTTTCGCGACTTTTAAGTTCAAAATGTTCGCTTTGAAAATATTTTAGTTAGACAAGAACAGCTAATAATAATAATAATAATAATAATAATAATAGATTGGCGCTTACACATATGTTAGTGTTTGGCGGAGCTTCTCCTCCGACTTATGGCGCGCGCCTTGATGTTGTCACACAAAGCGGAGGAACCTACAGTTTTACGCCGACTCCGAACGGCGATTGTATTTTTATGAGAAGCTGTTTTTCATGGCAGAAATACACTCGGAGGTTTGCCATTGCCTGCCGAGGGACGACCGCTGTTAAGAAAAACCGTTTTCTATCTTTCTTGCGATGTTGCTTTGACCAGGGCTTGAACCCAGGTGCTGATGAATGAAAGCGCGCACTGCTTACCACTACACCACAGCGGCCGTCAAGAACAGCTGTTTCATTTAAATTCACAACAAATAATAAACAAATACCACTGTAATTCACAATAGTACAGCTATCGGGCGTGTGGAAATGATTACACGAAATCTCAATTTATACGATACACTTGCAAGCGTTTATCGTCTATCGTATGAAAATTCATAGTAGGAATGTAGTACAAGCTTTTTTATTTGGAAATTGTTGATTTTTTTTTTTGGGGATTTAAACGTATGCTCTCTCCGAACTCTGGCAACTGTAATTGACAGCATGGCTTAATAGCCGTAGTTGCCGAATTGGGTGGGAAAAGTGGTTCGGTGCAACATTAGTGTATATTATTCTGAATATAAAATTATTTTCATACACATACATATGTTTGTATGTTGGTGCATTATTTCACATAATCCGAATTGCTACAAATAGGGATGAAACGATAAGAGTAAATACAAGTAAGTACTCGATACTGAGTAGGTATTGACAAATTTGGCTTCGGCAATTTTTCCTCCGCTGTTTTTCCAAATATAAAGCGCCTTGCTCTTTATGGCTGCTTAATGGCCAGTGAAAACGGCGATAGTGCGCCAAAGTCGATATAGTGCAAAGAATTCACGCTCCAATTGCTTCACCAAAGTCGATGTAATGCCACGTATACACGACCCAACTGTTCGAGTGGAAGAGTGAAGCGGACGAATGTTCAGTGCAGACTAGGGATGTCATTTTTTTCGCTTCCGGGATTTTCAGGATATCATTATCACTCCCGGGATCCCGGGATTAGTCCCGGGATTTAGATATTCATTACTTTTCAACAACTTGTTTCGAAAAAATTGCTTCTATGTTGTTTGAGAAACTCTATTTCCACAAAATAAATAACAAATAAATGGGTTTGAAACCTACTTTTTTATTTAAAGTGGCGTTTTTATTTTTTCTCTCTGACGTCAGGATTTATTTTAAAGGTCTTTGTAATTTCAAAGATATGATTGATTCCAAAAATTATTTAAAAAATTCAATGCAATGTAGAATAAAAAAAGGGTACCCAATGAAAGAGGAAATTTCTTAAGAAGTAAAGAAGTATAAGTTCGGGCGAAACCGAATTTTATATACCCGGCGCAAGTATCAAATATCGCCGCTACCTACCTTGAATAAAGAGAAACCTACATCCCAAATTTCGTTGAGATCCCAATTTTTCCTCGAGTTATCGTGTACACCGACAGACATACGGACGGACAGACAGACATGGCTTAATCGATTTCTCTTTTCATTCTGATCATTTATGTATACATTTGTGTATATCTATCTCGATTCCTTTAGGCTGTTGCAAGCAACCGTTAAGTGAACAAAGTTATAATACCTTTGTGCACATGTTCGCTCGGGTATAAAAAATATTAAAATTTTTTGGATTCATAAGGACGAATAGGTAATTTTTCAAGCTGATAAAGTTAGAAGGACGAAATTCGAGGGTGTTATCTAGTTTAAGTCCTTAACATATACTTTTTTCAAAAACAAATATTGCGAAATTTCAAGGATACAATTTTATATATTTTATACTTACCACGCCTTATGCACCACAAAGTCGCATCCATTTAAATTCTACAGAATTTTCTCTTTAATTTGATACCCATACATCTTCTCTAATCAGATTTCACTGAATTTTTTAAATCATTTTTTAATTACTGATGTCAGAGTGAAATACTAAAAACGCAATTTTACGATATTTGGCCTATGGTTACGGTGACCATCCGTCTTTTATTTTAAAGGAAAGTCCTTTATTTTAACCCCCTGTCATTTATATTGTTTTTTCAAAATAAAGGACGACTTTTGTCCTTTATTTTTTTAGCTGTCCTTTAAATCAGCTTTGCATTTTTCAGAGGTAAATTTTTAAACACAGAATACGAAAAATAAAAATGCCCCTTTTAAAATATAATGAAAACCTTCGTCAGTTTATTTCGCACCCCACTTAAGGGCTTTTATTTAATTGGTAATCTTTGTACAATCTATAAAGCACAGGGAAAGTTCTGATCAGGATCGTGTTGCACGCTGAGTTTCCAGTTTTTTGTCACTTAATTTGATCTTTTTTTTTTATGAAAGCTTATCATATTTGCAAGAGACCAGTTGAGCCTGATTTGTGAACTTTTATTTTGTTATATTAAATTTTTTAGTAAAAAATGCTGAAAAAGTCTCAATTTTGAAGAAAATGTATTCTATTGTTCCAGTTAATAAATATTACATAACCAATATTATTTAGTTGAAAACAATTGTATGGTTCTCCCAAAACGAAAAAAATTACAAAAAAAAAGTTCACCAAAAAAAAAATTTTTTTTTGGTTTTGAGTAAAAAGTGGTTGAAAAATGAAAACTCCGGTGAATTTTGAACATTAAATTCCAATTTTGAACCACTGTGTGCCGGCTTCGGCGTGCAGTATGAATTATGGTAAACGCATTTTGGCAGCAAAGGATGGCGAAGTCCTGGAAAAGGATTTGACTTAATTTTTCGGAATCGGTCAATTAACTGGTAAATATCCGATTTAAATTACGATATGGGTAAGGTACTTTTATCATACAAGTTGTACTATGTACGTATTCCCAACTCATTTTGATAAAAATGTCCTTTATTTTACGTTGGTTAATATAGTCACCGTAACTATGGTTCGCGAATATCTGTGGTCATAAGCAATAATCGCCTAAGTCGAAAAACCTGAATTCGAGAAAAACCATTTGAAAGATCTGGATTGTAATGTTAACCTTATGGGGAAACAAAAATATTTTCATCTATAACTTTTTTAATAGCTTAGCTAACGAGATGGGAGTTTCACATAAATATAGAATAGTAGTTGCAGAAAACGATAGTATATATAACTCAATTCTTTCTCAAGTAGACTTATGCGGTTATTGCTTATGACCACAGATATATTGATTTTTGTGTGTAAAATTTACTATCGCACTGTGTTGTATGTATAGCAAGATATTTGTTGTTTTTTTTCAATTTGGTAGTTTTTTTTCAGATTTTGGTTGGTTATTTTTTTAACAAATGGCAACCGTGAAGCAAGAGCATTAGCTCGTTATTGTTCGCCAGTATGAATGAGCACATACTAGTTCTTACCTATAATCAGTGCGACCGTTTTGATCCAAGTGGATCAAAAGTGAAAAATTTTTCGATGAATTTTGGAGGGACACTTCTTTTTAAATTTTGATACTTTTCCAATGGTATAAAAAAATTCCCGCAGAAGTCGAAGAACTTGCCAGAGATGTTTACAATTTCTTCGCACATAGTGCTTAAAGGGTGGATGAATTTGCCGAGTTTCAAAACTATGTTGGTGTTAAAAATCATGAAATTTTTCGAGTGGCAAACGTTTGCTGGTTATCGCTTAAGCAAGCTGTTGATAGTTTATTATAGCGAATTTACATGATTCAACTTTCACATGCGATTAGTTGAACCAAAAGTTGAACGAAAGTAGGCAGCCTACCAACTTCATTGAAAGCGATTAGTTGAAAGGCCGTTTACACCAGGCAATTGTTGATTTCAACTAAAAATCGCCTGAAAATCGCCTCATGCAAATTCCCTATTACGTAGACCTACAATTTCTACAGCGAAAGTAGAACTTTGAAATCGATTTTAAGCGGTCGTTATTCATATACCCACATACATACATTCATATATTACTTTTCATATCAATTCAAGTGTATTACATGCGCCCCACGCTTTTCATTTTCAATTTCATAAATTGTTTATAATGACTTTTGCTAAAATTTCAAAATCAAAAGTTATCAAAACAAATTCTATGGGACTGAGAAGTATTATTTTCTACTTTTTAGTCCATTTATAAAAGCGTTGTATATTAAAAAGTTTTTTTT
>NW_016157283.1:109687-141051 GCF_001687245.7 Rhagoletis zephyria
AAATGGCGTGTCGTCTATTTCCGGTGTAGCAAACGTAGTACATAGGGCGACATCTAGATGTCATCTACCTCGCCCTATTCACTATGCTTTTTTATAGGAGCTTTTCAAAGCTTTGCTTTGGTGTCGGAACACAACATTGAAAGTTTCTGGATCCACAACATTGAAAGCTTCTGGAACACAACATTGCAAGTTGATAAAAGCGTTGTAAAATAATAAAATAGATTTAGTTTTAACAATGAAATTTTGAAAAGCCTTGCATGTATTGATCCATTGTCATATAAAGAAAGCGGGGGAGCAAGCCAGCTAAATAATGCTTTAAATATGTTTTTATATTTCCGACTAACGTCTTTTATTTCTAGCTTGTAATGTTTGCCGCAGTGATCTAAATTTGATCAAAGCAATAGAACAAATCGTTTCACTTTGCCAATGGTGGAATGCATAATGTTTTCGAAATGCCTTAAAAATGATAAAAAATTTTGAATTCTGAGTCCTATAAGTACAAAAAGTATTTAAACTAAAAATAAGATTATAATAAGACACTTTTTACTGTTTTTAATTAAGACATTTTCTTTATTGTTATATTAAAAGTTCCAAGTACAACTGATACGTGTATCTTTCTTGCAATCAATAAATATTAAATTGTTTTGGAAAATGGTTTTTATAAAAAAATTTGGTTTGATTCCATATTGATACTTTAAATACTTTGATACTTTAAATAAAAAAGTGATACATATTAATACATTTTAAGTCGCTTCTCTGCTAAAATTTTTCACAAGCCCGAGGTCACACTGCCTATAATCAATTTAAACTTTATTGATTTATTAATATAACAAAATAAAATTGGGTGGCTTTTAATGATTTTGAACTGTTTTTAATGCAGTGAGTAACTTTAATATTCGGTTTTTTCATTACTATGCGTTTTATACTAAATTCATACAGGAAAAAAGAGAAAAATTGCACTTATTTCACATCATAGTTTATGACATGCATTTCCTTTTATACAAATGATTCATTTGGCTGTGCGAAAGTCCAATTTCGTAAGGGCAGTTTTACATTATTTTTTGTTGCCATTCTGTAAGGAATACTCCAAAATAACTGAAACTTTACTTAGTTTTTGTAAAATAAAAAACACCGTTAGACAGCAATAAACCAAAGTTACACTTTCAAAACATTATTGACATGTTGTTTGCGCAACCGGTTTATTTTGTAAGTTTCAAGTGTATTTCTTTTGTAAAGTTTAAATAATTAAAGGAAAATTTTAAGTGGAAAACAAAACTATAAGTGAGAACTTATGTCCCAATTTAAAAAAGTGACTTTTTATCATTTGTTTGCAAAAAAAAGACTTATTTGCAAAACCTCAAAAATTTTCTGATTTATTTCCATTTATGATTTTATGTAAGCTTTTACAATTTTGTTAACTTTCGGCAAACAGAATGGAAACGGAAATGAATAAATTAAGGTGTAATGAGTTGATTTTATTTTACTTAACCCGCCGTTTTTTGCCGTTTTCAAGAAAAACGGGTTTTCTCTGGGCTATCATGCTTTTACAAAAGGCGAGTTGTTTGAAATTTGGCTGATTAGATGTTCCGAAAAAAAAGAAAAGCTATTTTCGGTTGTAACCCATGTTGCAAAAAAAAATTGTTGCTGCTAATATTTGCGAAAGTTCCATGAAACTCTTATTATTTATCAAAGAAAGATTAAAATTATGGAAAGCAATTTGGAAAGGATGCTAAAATAATTAGATCTGAAAATATAGCGTTTCTTGCTGATGAAGTTATTTTCGAAATCAAAAAGCTATCGCTAAAATGCTAAAATAGGAAAGCTAACATTTTTCCGAATTTTTAACTATCTCCCAAAATTGCGGTTTTGTCCTCCCTTTCTCTAAAAACAGCTTACCCTAAATTTTTTGGTGATAAATAGTCCATTTTAATGGTGATGAATAGTGAAAATGGAAGTATGTGATAGCAAAAATAGTAGCCTCAATTTGTATTACATTTCATCTCCTGTACCGTAGCCATGGCTATGTTCCAAATACACTTGCGCCGATTCTCAAAGACCATTGATGAGTAGCCTTTGCAAAGAGGCAACTCCTTGAGAGAATTTAAGGATTTCAATTCCGAAATTCTTTGCTCAAAGTTAATAGAGCTTTGAACATTCTTTTCACATATTAGTTTGAAAAACATTCGTATTCTTTTCAGGGAGTTACCAGCGATTTTTGGTAAATGTGTCACAAAGCAGCATTTGTATTATGAATATATATAATATCGGTGGAGAACTTAGGAATACTGAAACCTCAAGTGAAAGTGAAGTGTTTTATGAAGACTAACTGCTTTAGGAATCTCTCCTCAAGGCATATCTGCGAGACATGTAGTAAATAATTTAGGAATTTCGATAATGCCATAATTAATCGCTAGAAGAAACCATTTATGTACATCTGACCATACTTCTTTTATTATGTAGCTCATTTTAAGGGGGAGGGGGTTGAGTATGGTAAGAAAATAACTTGTGTAAAAACCAAGTTCATTGGACAATGTTTTTGAGTACTACCTAAACACGTATACTCATCATTTGAACATACAAAATAGCAGAAAAGTCGAAAGTCAAGTCATGTTTTCACATTTTATTTACTGCCTTTACACTTTTTTAACGTTTGCCATCTTTTTACATTAAAATAATGCAATATTTTAGCTGCTATTAATTTCGCACAGAAAAAGTTATCATTTCACCTAATGTGTTATGGTACGCTACTTTGCTTCTAAAATGTTTTGGTTAAAAACCGGAACGAAACCAAAAACGCAAAAAAGTCAGAATTTCACACAGCATTAATATTCGGTTTTCTTAATAATGTAGCCAAATACCTGCAAATAAATGCATAAAATGTTAAGGAATAATATTTAATGTTAAACCCGTGGCTTTAATAACATCACTTACACGTTTTGGAATATAATTAATTAATTCTATTTAGTGTATAGTCTTGCCCAATTTCCACCCATTCTTCCTGCAACCGTTCTTTTAGCTCCCTTCGAGAAGTTATTGGCTTCCTTAGAACACGCAGTCCAAACTCAATCCACGAATTATCGATAGATGAAATTTCGGAGGAGTAAAGAAGTTTTGGCCATTTGTAAAGCAGCCATTCTCGCACTGTGTGATGTATTTGCTTAGTATAATTATCTTGGGGTATAGTTCAAAACTGCGCAGAATTGCAATTTTCTCATCTGCCCATCCCTAGTCTAAGACACCATTTCGAAAATTCGCATTCGCATTTTTTTTATGAAAGCCTAGCTCATTATTCAAAAAACTGCATATATCGCACACCTAGTTCTTAAGTGCGGCCAACTAAAAACTAAAAAAAAAAATGGGCGATTTTTTTGCATAAATCAATTCATAGGACTTACATTCTATTAATGGAGATATTTTTTTCTTTATGATTAATATACATTAACTAAAAAACTACTGTTATACATACCAGTTTTTGTATTTATTGCGTTGAATCTGTACGACCCACAAGCAGTTAAATTTCCCTCTCTGAATTTTGAGTTAGCTCACTTTAGATCTAAATAGTTGTGCGATATGTAAATGCGCATTTCAAATTTTGTACACAAATTATAAAAAATCAATAAATATTCACCAAAATGTAAAACTTTATTCATAATTTTTAGAAACATTTTAGGTATGGAGCTCTATAGCCCATTACATTTTTCCAGGATTGCTAAAAATTACCGTTGATTTTTTGGAATTCTTCTGTTGCATTCGCTTCCGTATGACGAATGAACACAATTTATTTTTATATGGAAGAAAACCGCAGAACGCAAAAACAAACGGTATTTGGTAGTCATTTGAAACTTGCACTGTTTCCTACTACAATTTAATGGGCTATAGAAATGCATAGATACCTTAAATTATTCGAAAAGTTCTGGAAATATGTTGAACCAAAACTCAATACGAAACAGAAGTATTCGCTCTGCATTCAAAGATTTCGTATTATTTTTGCCTTATCGGATTTTCGGTGCCACTTTTCGACTTAGCAAATTTTTGCTTTCACTGCATATAAAGGAGAACAAATAAAACAAGTACCTTAATCCTTTTTGAAACGATGCACTTTTAATATCCTTTGCTTCCTAGATAAAAACATGAGTTTTCATAAAAAGTGGACTTACTTAGCAACCTTTCACTCTAACCCAGCGATATGTATAATGAGTAAGACTTTTACAATAAAATATTTACCATTAACTAAGCTAAGAAATATAACCGAAACTGGTCAATATAACGCGTTTGTATTATTTCTGCCGCCAGTGTATGTACATATGTATGCATTTAGGTATCTTTTGGAAAAGCGACCCTGAATAAGATTTTATACATGTACTAGCACTCGGTTGCACGAGACTTCGCCACGCGCGTATTGGGTGAACTGTTGTAGGAACAATTTACCGAGTTTGAAGGATACGATGTACCTATAAATATCCATGAGAGATAAGAGATCCAAGATTTCAACAAAACTCTAACCAACCCAAGAATTACATAGGAACTTGGCCCAAACCAAACATAAAAACCATTTTTAAATTTTTCAATTTGTTCTTATTAGGAAACGATGGAAAAAAAATCATCTAAAATAATAATATACAGTTCATGTCAAAACAAGGGCCTCATGCATAAAAATGAATTCAAGCTCAAGAATTTATACAAAAAATCGAGTTGGAGCTTAAGCTCGGTTTTTATGCATGAGGCCCATTGATTTTCCCCAATTTAATTCTGTTCTGCCTAGTTAAATTTATTTTATATTTTTGATGGAAACATAGGACAGTCTATAACGAAACTCATAAAAATCAAAGTTCCAAACATTGTGCAAAATTAAAAAAAATCTTCATATTTTCGTAAAAAATGTTAACTTTTTCCCAAAAATTAAAAACGACTTCACAATCATTCAAGCGATATGAGAAGTTCGGATTATATGGGAGGTGCCACGCCCCCGTTTCCAATGCCTACCACTTTCGCCATAAGCAGAGTACTTAAACTTTTGCGTCCGTACCAAATTTTGGTTCCCCAGCATAATTGTCAAACTCATTTATATACATTAGGCTGGATCGATTGTGTATGGGGGAAAATAAAAGGCATTTGACCGTATTGTAATAGTAATATTATGATGTCTTAGCTCTAAGCCAATTGTTATTCGCCACGAAAGATTAATTTAAAACTAATCTTTGGCCCGCGCAATTGAATCAAATTGAATGAATTTTGAAAATGAGACTTTGGCTTGTAATATCTATGGAATGCGTTAATTGTTATAAACAGTATATCAAATTAAGGGTTACTAAACAAAGTACCTCACGTTCATTTATCATTTTTCAATAAGCCTACAAGTTCTTAAGATATTCAGGGCTATCACGGAATCCACCGTAGAAAATCTACGAATTCGAATGCCTACTACGAATACGAAAAAATTGCTATCACTGAATCCGAGTGAACTCGAAAATATCGTTGCCAGCTTCGAATGCTGATTCGAAATTAGCTAGTGCAAAAGAAATAATAGACGTTTACGTATGCCATTTTGCTCACGCTGCCCCAGAAGTCACAATGGCCGGGTGGGCAAAGCACTAGACTGCTAGTTGCTAGCTCCAGGTTCGAGTCCGAGTCGTCGGGCCGCGAAGCTTTTTTTTCTTTTTTTATTTAACTTTTGTTTATTTTTTTTTATAATAAATACGATTTTTTAGTTTAGTTTATATATATATATTTTTTTTAATGATAATAAGGTAATAAGGTTCTTTCCTAATAAATTGTTGTTAAACTATTAGAATTTCCTCACTTCATAAAAATATTCATTAATTAAATAGCGTCTAGCAGATGAGTGTATGTATGTACATATGTATGGCATATGTATGCAAAAGATGGAGATCCACTTAAGTTTTTCCATATAACTTTGGTAAATGTTACTCGAACGGTACGTAATAATTACCAAATTGAAGGCAAGCCTTACTGTTATTGATTTATGATAATAATATGATGAAAATCGTTCAGATTATAAACAAATTATTTTAAAACACAAAAAATGTTTAACAAAAATTGTTTGTTTTTATATTGTATGCATAAACATAAGCAAACTAATTAGTGTTTCTAGAAGTTGTGTCTGTTCAGTGTTTCCACATTTGCATAAACAAAATTTTTCCACGATGATGGAAAATAATAGCTTTTCCATTAGAGCTACCGAAGTTGTTCCTAAATTTGCAAAAATTCGCACACTATAGCTAATATTAAAAAAGATTAGAATATTTGAAACCAGCGACCTAAATGCACGCCAGCAATATTAATGCTGTTCTTTACATCTTTTGACTAAAGGCCAGTGCAATTATCAAGAGAACAATTAAAATTTTATTAAAAACAGATAACTTTGAGATTAACGATAAGCTAAAGAGGTGCGAGAAATGATATTTGACTTTATGTTCTGCGTTAACGGATTCATTATCTAATAATATGCACCAAAACGTTTTGCTGAACCTAGAATATTTAACATGAATTGGTCTTATTCGACTAGTGTGCTGTGGGTCACTTGGCGATCGATGCGCGGGCTCTTACAATTAAAATAAAAGACTAATATTTTGCAGGCTTGTTATTGACTTCATGATACAATGTATTTTCACTATTACCAAGCGATTTGAGAAAAATTAGATTTTCGACCAGCCCTAATATACATATACCTTATTATAACCACCTACTATAGATATGTCTGCATACCAAATTTAAAGTTCACGCGACTTATGGTTACGGAGTTATGGCTGATTAAAAATTCCATGCCTATAGAATGTGCCACGCCCCTTTTGCAAACTCATTTATACATATATACCCGTTTTTTCGTTCTCCTGTAAAATTTGAGTGCCGTAAGATGGCGGTTTTGCAATTGGTCGATGGACGGTTTTGCAAAAACATCAACGATATATGTATGTATACGTACTACTTCCACAAATATATAGTAGATATATCTATCCTTTTCCCAGTATATAACAGATGGAAAAAAAAATCATCTAAAATAATAATATACAGTTCATGTCAAAACAAGGGCCTCATGCTTAAAAATGAATTCAAGCTCAAGAATTTATACAAAAAATCGAGTCGGAGCTTAAGCTCGGTTTTTATGCATGAGGCCCATTGATTTTCCCCAATTTAATTCTGTTCTGCCTAGTTAAATTTATTTTATATTTTTGATGGAAACATAGGACAGTCTATAACGAAACTCATAAAAATCAAAGTTCCAAACATTGTGCAAAATTAAAAAAAATCTTCATATTTTCGTAAAAAATGTTAACTTTTTCCCAAAAATTAAAAACGACTTCACAATCATTCAAGCGATATGAGAAGTTCGGATTATATGGGAGGTGCCACGCCCCCGTTTCCAATGCCTACCACTTTCGCCATAAGCAGAGTACTTAAACTTTTGCGTCCGTACCAAATTTCGGTTCCCCAGCATAATTGTCAAACTCATTTATATACATTAGGCTGGGTCGATTGTGTATGGGGGAAAATAAAAGGCATTTGACCGTATTGTAATAGTAATATTATGATGTCTTAGCTCTAAGCCAATTGTTATTCGCCACGAAAGATTAATTTAAAACTAATCTTTGGCCCGCGCAATTGAATCAAATTGAATGAATTTTGAAAATGAGACTTTGGCTTGTAATATCTATGGTCCAAGTCCGTCCAATGGAGTACGTGAGCTGTGAAAGCAAACCAAGGATATATGGAAGGCTATACCTCCAGAATTTTTACAGACATGCACATTAGGTATGCCAAATTGCAACCAGAAACTAAATAAAGCCATACTGAACATTGTGTTGATAATTCTTTTTTTTGTGAAAATTGTCAAAAAGTTATTAAAAATACATGAGTGCAAAACTGTAACATATGCCTTAATTTACATTTTTGTCTGCTGGTTTCTTTAATGTTGTTGAATTGACTTCAAATCGTTATGACAGAGGAAGCAAAGATGTACCAATAAAAATACAGAACAACAGTATGAATGTCGTTAGAACTTGAAAAGATAGCGACAGCTGAAAGAAAAGGTGTTACTCCATGTTACAGTTTTGCTCGTCACTGTATATACCCGTTTTTTCGTTCTCCTGTAAAATTTGAGTGCCGTAAGATGGCGGTTTTGCAATTGGTCGATGGACGGTTTTGCAAAAACATCAACGATATATGTATGTATACGTACTACTTCCACAAATATATAGGAATATCTCGGCCACAGCGCCTCCTATAAGTGTAAGTATAGATGTGTTCTAAATGTGAGCCAAACCGGCAAGTAAATTCAGTTTTTAAGAATATCCCGACCTCAGCGCCATCNACTTCCACAAATATATAGTAGATATATCTATCCTTTTCCCAGTATATAACTGTTTTAGGAATATCTCGGCCACAGCGCCTCCTATAAGTGTAAGTATAGATGTGTTCTAAATGTGAGCCAAACCGGCAAGTAAATTCAGTTTTTAAGAATATCCCGACCTCAGCGCCATCTAGCGAGTACGTTGTTAGTAGGAATATTTCGTTTCAAGGTACCGACATATGTTCCAAATGCATACAATGCACATAAAACTCTATGAAATTGTGCAATCGTGATGTCTCAGCTTTGTTCATTTTTGGCAACAACAACAAAAAGTTAAATTTTTTTTATTGAAAAACCTTTCACACAGAAGTTCCAAAAAAGTACTTTTTACAGAATCGGAATCAATTGCTCTGTTTGGTCAGGCATCGCGGTCATACGAAAAACATATCATTTTTACATATATAGATAAATGAAACGTTTTCTTATCAGAAACATCAAAACATTTTATTATAATAGCTCTTTTCGTTTCTAAACGAGTTTGGTTAGTGTGAAGAGCTCCCAAGTTAAAGTATGGGACTGTACTTCATTGCAACCTACACCCAGAAAAAAACATTTCCTTAAATCAAGATAACAGTATCCTTATTTTCGAGGTACTGTTTTTTCCTTAATATAATTTAAGAATAGGGCGTCATTAATTGGAAGAAGTAAATTTATTCAATATAAGTAATAATTTCCTCAATATAAGTAATAACTTCTTTTAATAATTTTGAATTTTGTCAGTGCTGTTAAGACAAAGTTAATTGCTTTCCTGCCAAATATCGGCTATATCGTCGCGTGAAGACTACTGCTTCTGGTTCTGAGATGGCAGGTTCGAATCCGGTTAGAGTAAAGTAAGTCAATTATTTCAATTTACATATAAATTACAAATTGTAAAATTAATTTCATATATGGAAAAACCTAAATACTCAAATACCATAAAAAATAAATTAGATAAGTTTGTTTTTTAAATAAAATTTAAAAAATTACAGTAAAAAAATAAATAAAATATTAAAAAAAAAATTCTGCTCTGGGACTCGAACCTTGCATCTCTCGACTAGCACTCCAGAGCTTTGCTCTGTCCGCCATTGCCACTGTTTGAGTGCCGCGAGCAGAATTACATACTTATTCCTTTCACGGGTGGCAAGTAAATTTTTCCTAAAAATTAAGGAATTGTGCTTTCCTTAAACTTAGTGAAATCGTTTACTCATATTAAGGCAGCCATGTCATTGGAGCCATTTCAAGGTAATATTTCCTTGGAATCATATACTTTTTTCCTAGCATCAAGGAATGTTTTTTCTGAGTGTATAAATCCACTACAGACATTTGTGTAGTATTCGTAAAAAAAGAGATATGAAGAAACTTCTTCTATGACTTCTACATAGTGGGAACTCCCTTTAGATGGGGTGATTTTTATTACCATTGCAAAATTGGCATGAAGTGAAATAACCAAATAAATCCAAATATAATCATTTTAGGAATTAAAAAATACTTGAAAGCAGCGTTGCCGCTTTGGCAATTTTTTACCAAAAGTGGTAATGTTCTTTTTTTACAACCAATTTGGGAATTTGGTAATTTTTTTTCAATTTGGTAATTTTGTGTTCAACATAAGTCTTTTAAGATTTTAGTACTAACTTATTATTTATAAAAATTTAGAACTTTTATCCTTACAATTACACAAAACAAAAAATTTGCTTATATACATATGTATGGATGTGTCTGCACCTTAACGAGGGCCAAAAATTTTAAGGGCCCTTTCACGTTACAATTTGCCTTGACAACACAGAACTTTTAGTATGAGTGTGCAATATAGCTATTTAAAGAAACCACCAATTTTTCCCAATACGGCGGCTACCACAACCCCTACAGTCCCATAAATCAGGTTCTTGGATCATTTTTTCCTGCTGAAACCAGTGGTGAAAGAAAATAACTTTACTGTACTAAAGGGTGAACACACCAAAACTGCGACACTTAGAAATTACTACCAGAAACAAACTAGAAGGCTTTGAAATTATTTTTTTTTTTGTATTATATAACTTGGAAGTTTAGATGTTATTAAAATGTTAAAATATTAGTTATTATTTGCTCCATATGCACGTGATCGGTATTTTCATCGCACACGCGCCATCATGTTCTGCACGACTGCATCATCGATTTTACGCGATGCGCACAACTACTATGTTTTGCACTCTTCAATATTTTTCACTGTTTCACCTGGTTTCTTCAAGATTCCTTTGACAATTGACCAATATTCCCCAATAGGACGTAGCTCTGGGCTATTGGGTGGATTGCAGTCGTGAGGTACAAAATTGATGTTATTTGCATTATACCACGGCAATTTGTCCTTGGCATAGTGGCAGCTTTTCATGTCCGCCTAGAACAGTGGCCTACTCCTTATCTATTGATAAATGACCGAAGACGCCTTTTCAGGCATTCATCCCGATAAACTTGATCATTCATTGTGCCGGATGGGAAAAAAGCGCTGCTCTTACCGCCAAAGGAACAAATAGCTTGCCAAACCCTGTGGTTTTTTGGAAATTTGGACTTCATTTTCAGCTTACAACTTTCAGGGGCATCTTGACGACTTGCAGCAGTATAAAAATCTTGACCTGCAATATATTTTGAATTTTTAAAGCAGTAGCTTTCGTAGTCCATAACAATGCAGATGTATTTTTTAATTTAGAACTCATACAACTCCCGAATGCGGGATTTCGCTGTAAAATTCTACTTTGCGCCTCGGTCTGGCGCTGTTTGAGCTGTAGTACATCTCAATGAAGCTTTCCGCTTTACCTTTTGTACGAAAAACTGTGATCTCCATACGGATTTTGCAACATAACGAAAAAAACTTTGGATCTCGCGAAACCGCACTGAGGACCTTCCGAGAACTGTTTTTATTACTTTGACCATGCTAACGCCCGCGCTCCCCGGTTTTCTCGTAACTGCCAGGCCTTATTTGTATCGATTAAAACCCTGCAAAATGTCAAATAGTGCAATCCTTAATTCTTAGCAATTTTACGTGTACTTAAGGCCGGATCATTTATAAACTCGTGCAAAATGGTTTGTATCGTTTCTAACTCGGTTGCCTTTTTTAACTCAACTAGGAATCAAATTCAAATGAAATTTCTTCTACGTCCAACTAAGGTCATGGTCACTGTAAAACTGTAAAAGTAAATTTTATCTATCGTTTGTCGATACATATGCTGGTTTCATGGTTTTAATTAACGTTTTCGTTGTAAGTAATGTTAAATACTTTATGTAAAGGACTATATGTTAAACATCTTTTAAATGTTTGTAAATTGTTATAATCTGAAAACATTGAAAAAGACGATCATTCTTCTTCAGCTACATCATGAATTTGTATGTGTTTGTCATAAAAAGAGAAGAAGAATCTTATCTGTCGCTCGAAAAATATAAATACATCTTAGGTGGCCACAACCAAAGTCCTGGTGTCGCTCTGTCGCCGCCAAAATAATTATCTACATAAGAATACGTGGAAAAATAGTTTGACGGCGGTGGTACATAGCTCATGTTTTTAATGTGTTCAGGCTATTATGTTTTCTTAAAATTTGATACGTTTTTTCTGAGTTTGGTAATGTTTTTTTAGAGTTTTGGTAAAAAAAATTAAAAATTTTTGAGGCAACACTGCTTGAAAGTATTGTTTAAATCTAATATTTAATTTGTGCTCTATTAACCTTAATCAACTCAAATATGAGCTTACTCATACTTAAACACAAAGGGGCATATAAAGTCGACTCTAAAGTTAGTAGCAGCTTTTTTGACAGTTATTGCGTTGGAAATTATGTGCCCCAATGCTTTTAGCAAATTAGAATCCAAATTATTCCACTCTTGCGAAATATCCAGTTTTCTCAGCCAGCATGGACTCTCCTTGCCAGTATTCCCCAAACATTTTCGATTGGGGTAAGATCTTTTCGTAAGGATAATCGAAAAAAGATAAACTTCAGCATTTTTTGGAAATAACATTCACTTACATAAGTGTCTTGTACGGCCAGGAGTTTGGGCTCCGTTTATAGGCGTGCGGATTATGCCCAAAAAATCTCGAGAGGTGTTCGGGTCAAAGTAACCGGTTGAGACCAATTGTAATTGATAGCTTACACAGAAATACATTTACAGTTAATGTTAACCAAGTTTTTACTGACGCCTTCATGTCGAAAAGCCAAAAAACCTGATTTTTCACAGCGGCCAATTTTTGCGAAAGACATGAAGGCATCAGTAAAAGCTTGGTTAAAATTAACTGCAAATGTATTTCTGTGTAAGCTATCAATTACAATTGGTCTCAACCGGTTAATTTGACCCGAAAACTTTTTTCATTTCTAGAGCACTTGGGGATAATCCGCACGCCTATTATATGGAAGTCGTTCATAACTTTGTCATGCAGTGATCATTGATGACATTCAAGCGACAGTGTTCTGCAATGGACTTTTTATAAGTGACCGCTACAGGACAGCTACAGTTGTCTACAAAATAGTAGAAGTGCGGTATTTTGACCAGTTTTGGATATTTGTCTTTTGTTTATAAATTGTTTTATAAAAGTCTAGCTGGTTATACAACAAACGCCATATAAATTCAGATTTCAAACTTTGTACAAGAAATATAAAATTTCGCAAATTTCCACCCAAATTTCAAACTTTTTAATTAGAATGGTATGCGGTTTTGTAGCCCACTTAATTCTAGTAGTGCATGTTTTAAGCTGCTAAAAAATGCCATTGATTTTTGACAATTTTTTTTTGCTGACTGCGTCCTCCATATAAAAGGAAATTGCCGAACATACATACAGGGTGGGCCAAATAAGACTTACCAATGTTAAACACGTATAACTTCTTTATTTTTTAATATTATTGTTAATTTCTTTCTGCATGTTATAGTCAATCTCTTGGAAAATCATAATGGATACTTACAGCAAGACCACCAACAACGACTACAATATGGTATTTACACAATAAGCCACACAAATTGATTTTTTATGTAATGTTTTGATGTCAGATGAAGCGCATTTCCAGGCAAAACTGTAGATTGTGGGGCTCTGAAAATCCAAGGGCAACATACCAGCACCAGTTGCACCCATCCAGATGCACTATTTGGTGCGGTGTTACGGCCGAAAAAGTTATCGGCCCATATTTCTTCGATAAAAAGGATGAAACGCCAGAAACGATTTCTGGGGCTTCTTACAGAACAATGATTGGCAACTTTTTGCGGCCAACGGCAGAGCCGCATCCTAATTTGTGGTTCCAACAAGATGGAGCGACTGCACACACTGCTAGGCAAACTATGGGCCTACTGCGTGAAATTAGTAGGTATTATTTAGTCCACCCTGTAATTTGTTTGGAAAAAACGTGAAACACTTTCAACCAAAAAAATTCTAAAAAATCAACGCGATTTTTTAGCAACTTAAAACTTGCACTTTATTATACTAGAATTAAATGTAAAAATACAAAACTGCATACCACACATTTTTTAAGATTCTGATTTTATTCCGACTTTTTAAGCAAGCCTCTAGACTAAACCGAACGTTAAGAAGATGAACCACCCTAATGTTCATGTGCATACATAATTGCATTATATTTCCCGCCAATAATTATACCGAATTACCCAAATTTCCCCTCAACACAGCTCGCTGTTTGAGGGTTCGACAAAAGTTGTCAAAAACTAGCGCGGGCATTCCATTTTTGATCACAACCGAGCACGGATGCCTATCAACCTCCGCCCTTCATCAGACCATAAAGGTAATATTTCGCATTTACCTTATATTTGTACATGTATGTATATACATATGTACATACATAATTAACAAATCAAAGATATATTTCACGAGGAATTAATTTTTCGTGGCTTTATTTATTTTCTCGGGCTACACTGAAAATACATTGTTGCAACCTACGGCAACATACTGAGCTTCCGAAGACCAGTAGTTGCACCCTTGAACACCGACGAATTGTTAACCTCCCCTTTTGTTGAAGACGGTTAAAAATGTATAAGTTCTTTGTTAATTTTTTGTAAATAAAACGCATTTTAAGAAACAATAAAAGTTTTTTTATTTATTACATAAGGGGTATTCTCTGAGTCTTGCAAAGCCCTTGCACGGTGCACGGATTGCACGGTTTGCAAAGCTGTCCCATACGAAAACCGATGCAAGGGCTTTGAGAGACTCAGAGAATACCCCTATACTGTTCATAAAACTTGCATAAATGTATATTAAAGAGGGTATTATCTGAAGCGAACTTTCTGTATTTTCTGGTGATTTATAAAAGTATATAGTATATAGAAGTATAAATCCCCCTGGCATTTGAGAACGATTTGAAATCAAAGCCCTTGCTTAAATATCAAACGATTGAATATGATTTGATATTGGTTTGAAAATTACAGATTTCTCAATAAAAAGGGGAGTATGATCTCCATTTGAAATATGGTTATTTCTCAAATCAATTTCAAAGGCTATTTATCAATTATACTCCAAATGTGGAAGTAAAATTTATTATAGGAAATTAATATTTCATATTTATTTTTTCTTTGCGGTGTACATATATAACAAAAGAAATAATTAAAGTAATTTCTAATAAATTTGTCCGGAAGGGCTGCAGCTTATTCAATCCGCGCAAACATCAAGCCCACTAATTGTGGGCTTTCTCTTTATTTTTTTTTCTTCTATGCATTATTTATTTTCAATTGAATTTAATTGTATTCTTATAATTTTTAATGAACTGCGTTTGACACTTAATCAATAAATTTCAAATTGTTTAAGCGACTTATGCATTTCCCGCATAAACCAAGTACAGCGAACACACACACGCACTTGTATTGAACTCCCGCCCAAAACCAAGTGCAGCGAACAAACACACGCACTTGTGTTTAAAAGTAATTCGCTCGTTCTTAATTGGGTATGCATTTTTTATGCAATACTCAAATTTCTCTTCGCTGAACTTAGTGAAGTAGAGGTGCAAAACTATCGATGGCACTATCGATAGTATCGATGTTTTTTATTTTTCCCTACTATCGATTGTTTTTTGGTCCTATCGATAGTCCGACAGACATGTAATTCAGTATTTATTTTAGTTTTATTTCTTCTTTTGTTTTTATTTCTCTTAAACATCCAAGTTGAAATAAAAATTTGGTTGCTACTTTTTTAAAACAGTAATGCCAACCTTCGAAAATGCCGGAAAACCTTGCATCTTTTAAAATACCGCTAAAAACTGATACAAATTAATTTATACCAAAACTTTCAATATTATCTACCACCACTATTTACTATTTATGAAAAGGTAAATAAAAACCATTACTTCTCAGATAAAAAATGGTTTCTTCTTCTAAAATTGAAATTTACTTGATGAATGCCTTATATATGACGGAGGATATCTAAAACCACAAATATAAAATTTCAGTATGCCCAATTTTTTTCCATTTCAATTCATTTCAAATTTTCAATAACTTTACTTCTAGCTTAACGGTTTAACAATTAAAAAGAAGTGTACAGTAGTTTACAATAATATCCAAACGTAGTTTCGAAATATATTCTTAAGGAAATCTTCATACGAAAATTGAGCTAAAACCATATAAATACGATAATATCGACGATATATCGATAGTTTTGAAAATAATATCGAAAACTATCGATGGTCTGACTATCGATAGTTTTGCACCTCTATAGTGAAGTGATAAGTCGCTGGCATTTTCAGCTATGGTCAACACTAAACCATCTTGGCTCATCACACTGTGCTTTAAGCTCCACTCCACTCCCGGAGTAATTTTTGGTATGGTAGTAAGTTACGGCTTACAAGCCACACTGGGGCTCTGCATGAATGATAAGTCGCTGGCATTTTCAGCTATGGTCAACACTAAACCAGCTTGGCTCATCACAATGGTCAACGCTCAACCAGATTGGCTATCACACGGTGCTTTAAGCATCGCTCCCACTCCACTCCCGGAGTAATTTTTGGTATGGTAGTAAGCTACGGCTTACAAGCCACACTGAGGCTCTGCATGAANATGTTTTTTATTTTTCCCTACTATCGATTGTTTTTTGGTCCTATCGATAGTCCGACAGACATGTAATTCAGTATTTATTTTAGTTTTATTTCTTCTTTTGTTTTTATTTCTCTTAAACATCCAAGTTGAAATAAAAATTTGGTTGCTACTTTTTTAAAACAGTAATGCCAACCTTCGAAAATGCCGGAAAACCTTGCATCTTTTAAAATACCGCTAAAAACTGATACAAATTAATTTATACCAAAACTTTCAATATTATCTACCACCACTATTTACTATTTATGAAAAGGTAAATAAAAACCATTACTTCTCAGATAAAAAATGGTTTCTTCTTCTAAAATTGAAATTTACTTGATGAATGCCTTATATATGACGGAGGATATCTAAAACCACAAATATAAAATTTCAGTATGCCCAATTTTTTTCCATTTCAATTCATTTCAAATTTTCAATAACTTTACTTCTAGCTTAACGGTTTAACAATTAAAAAGAAGTGTACAGTAGTTTACAATAATATCCAAACGTAGTTTCGAAATATATTCTTAAGGAAATCTTCATACGAAAATTGAGCTAAAACCATATAAATACGATAATATCGACGATATATCGATAGTTTTGAAAATAATATCGAAAACTATCGATGGTCTGACTATCGATAGTTTTGCACCTCTATAGTGAAGTGATAAGTCGCTGGCATTTTCAGCTATGGTCAACACTAAACCATCTTGGCTCATCACACTGTGCTTTAAGCTCCACTCCACTCCCGGAGTAATTTTTGGTATGGTAGTAAGTTACGGCTTACAAGCCACACTGGGGCTCTGCATGAATGATAAGTCGCTGGCATTTTCAGCTATGGTCAACACTAAACCAGCTTGGCTCATCACAATGGTCAACGCTCAACCAGATTGGCTATCACACGGTGCTTTAAGCATCGCTCCCACTCCACTCCCGGAGTAATTTTTGGTATGGTAGTAAGCTACGGCTTACAAGCCACACTGAGGCTCTGCATGAATGCAACCCTGAATAAATCCCAGCTCATTGCACAGCAGCCTACGGCAGCTAGAGCATGACTCCTCCAATGGAGTCCTCCAATTTATACATGGTAAAAGGGTCACATCTTGCGCTACCGCTTCATCAGCCTGCCCGCATATCTCACTCTCTCTCGCATAGCAGGCATATGGAGTGCGTGGTTGGCTCGATGTGCACCTATACACCATACGGGCTCATTGAGTTCGATACATAACCACTCGTAAAGGTAATCCCTACCTCCTGTACTACTCTAACTCGACCACAACTATGTAAAACGTAAACCTCGTTTTCAATTTGAGAATCATCTGCGAAAAACATTTGATATCAAATTGAGAAATAGATTTTTCTCAAACGTTTGAAACTGTGTTTGCTGAGTACATATGAAAAACGCTGTGCCTGTCGCAGCGTTGCAATTTTGGTGCAATTGGACTAAAATTAGTAGCTTCATCTTCAGTTGGTAGTGTGGTTGGTTTGATCAAGCTTTTGGTAAGCAAAAATGTTTTGAAAATGCAACCAAATTGAGCCCTAAAGTTCTTTCGCTTCCAAGCTAAAATCCAAGCAAAAAATCCGAAAATGGATGCGGCCAATGAAAACAAAGAGGATTCCATTTTCGGATACTTTGACCACTAACTCCCGTCCGTGAATTGGAGCGCTAAGCTTTGCGTTATGCAATGCCAACAAGTGTCAGCGCGCGCTATACCCAAATAACGCGGCATAATTTTAGACGTTCTCTCATTTTCTCGTTTTTATTCTCGTTTCCTTTTTCACTTTTTTGTCCTCTCCTCTTTTTTCCGTCTTCAGCAGCCAACTTCAACACGTAACGCCCTGTAAAAAATGAAAATGCCATTTGCTCGGCGCTAGCACCAGATAATTGTGGGATGCTTCATACATTCTTGACAGTTCCTTGGCGCTGGACGTGCCAATTTAGGGATGGCAGTTAAGTATGCGATAGAAACGTATGTACAGACTAGTACCGAAAATTGTTTTGAAACGGATATGTTTTTGGCTGTTTTTCTGATTGAATATTTCGTTCAGTACGCTGTCATTCTACATTTCACAGGCGTTTTTTCGTTGTTCGTAAAAAGAAATTATGAAAGCACCTGACGGCATCTCCTCAAAGCCAACAAATACTACTAGCAAGCTCTTCTGCTCGTTCAGCCACTGCCGACGCACACTGGGGCCGCCTCATATAAGCGGGTGCTCAAAATTCTGAAATCATTTTCTTTCCATTAGACTCGCTTGAACTACTTTTTAAGAGTAAATTTTTGACGTCTTAACCCATTACTGATCATGCTTTAACCCTCTGAATAATTTAACCCATTTACGACTTTGACTTAACGGATTGATGACCATATTTTAACCCATTAGTGGCCAATTTTTTATAGAGTATTTCCCCAGCTAATTTTATTATCAGGAAGAACAAGTCCTTTCGATTTGAGGATAGTTTTATCAATGAATTCGCAATACTTAGAACAAAGTTAAAAGCTATAAAATGTAATAACAGTAACAAAGTGTGTATTTTTTGTAATCACTAGGAAAGAGCATGAAACAGGTGAAGTCATTTATAAAGAGATCAGTTAGATAGTGAAAGATAGGAAATACTAGATACAAAAATTTACGCTTCAATGTAAAACATAATGGGTTAAATGCATGGTCAAAACAAAGATGAAAGTAAAAATAATTTCAGCTCTCTGAAAACATTTTTTTAGAAAAATTTGTCAAAAAAGTCGAAATTATTTTTAGTTTCGTCTTTGATTCGACTATGAATATGTCCCACTATGTTTTAAATTTAAAAAGACTTACAAATTAGGCAGACAAAATATCGAAAAGCTAGTAATGTATCTAATTGAAAACATTAATTAATTAAAAAATGAGCTATATTTAAAAAAAAAAAATATAATTAAAATGAAATAAAAACAAGTAATTTTTAAGCAAAAATCAAAACGACTTCAATTCTCATATAACAATTAAAGATTATCGGTAATTTCTTCATGATCCAATTATCGGATCTAAAGGATTAATATAGGACCACCCTTGAGGCACCACCTTTCCGATGAAAAAAGAATTATCGAAATCGGTTAACGTGGCCCAAAATTATGCGGTAACATATATAAAAAAAAAAAAAAAAAGTCCGACGAACTGATAACCTCCTCCTTTTTTTTGAAGTCGGTTAACAAAATAAATAGTCAAAACTTTGCAATATGTGGGCCTCGTATAGTTATGATACGCATTATTAAAAGGATTTTAGGTATGAAGTTTTGTAACCCATTTAATTGTAGTTAATGTTCTGCAAGATTGAAATAGCTAGGACGTACGTATTTCCATACGAAGTATGTTCGACGATTTTTTTATATGGAGAAAATGAGCGACACCTTCACCGAAAAACTTACCAATAATCAAGGGTATGTTCTAGCTACTTCAAACTTGCACTAAAAATCTTTTTTTAAATATCTAATCAAAAACATCGATATTTTTACGAAGTTTGAACCTCAGCTTTATTCGATTTTTGTTAAGAAATAAACTATATTTTTATAAAAAAAAAAATAATTAAAATTAAATAATAATAAAACAAAGTCAAAACTTGTCAATATGTGGGTGGCTTATAGTTATGATAAGCACTATATAATGAAAACTGTGACACTTATTCCTCATAGTCGGAATCTAAATCCCATCCACGCCCCGTTAAACTGATATTATTCGCTTCAAGTTCTACTAAGTAACTCCATTGCTTCAGCAAGGAAAGCTCTCCAGTTGGTCACGACTGGCAATAACAATAAGTGCGAGCAAGTATCCAGTGTGTCTAACGAAACTATCAATCTATTAAAAACGTCTCCTAAATTGTCAGCGCGACCCGTTTTCCTACTGTAGATCTCTCTAAAGTTTTTAATGCCCTTGTTCGCACTAAATCCGCTTCTCACTAAAGATTTTAAAGTCCTTGTTAGAAATAAATCCGCCTTTTATTCATTGAGCAACCTCAAAATAATAAACACTTTAAGTTCGAAATGAAACAGAATCAAACTTAACCAGAAGTATATGTTTTTGTGTTCAATTAAAATCAAAGAGCAATCTTTAAAATCAATTTATTTAAAAATGCGCAAAGTGCTTTTGGGTTTGAACTCGGATTCTTAGTAAGGAAGGAACATACTTTATTGCAGTACTGTCAAATTTAAAAGCGCTTGCGCATTAAAAAAAGTGATTTTGAAAATTACACTTGCAAATAACAGAGGTTAGTTTAGTTTTTTTAAACATAATTTTTTTAAAACACATAATTTCAAACAAAATACACTAAATGAATAAATAAACTTCATTTTAAGTAATAGAAGAAACAAAATAACGAAATATAATACGCTTTCTTACAGTAACAATTTGAATTGCACATTTGAATTTCTCAGTTCTGAAAAATAGTTTTTTGTTCAAATTTGTCAAGTTTGGACACGCATATCTTCCAGCCGAAAAACGATAGAAAGGTGAAAACTTACCCCCTAATGTAGATTTTAATAGTCAATAAACCTGCGATATCTTAACGAAACTTGGTACATGCACTTGGCGTAGGACGGATGGTATTGAAAATGGGCGAAATCGGACAATAACCACGCCTACCTCCCATATAACGGTAATTTTCAGAAATACGAAAACTGCGATATTTTAGAAGATAATTTATGAATATAATTCACTCAAAATTGACATTTAGAATAACTTTTAGACGAAAAATAAGAATACTAAAAAGTTTTTGGAAAATGGGCGTAGGCAGGCCCACTTATTGTTACATGTGTATATCTTGGTAACCTCTGCACAAATTTCTTCTAAACTTGGCACAGTTGTTGACCCTGGTACAGCATACCAAATGGCCGAAAATTTTAAAAATCGGACAATAACCACGCCCACATCCCATATAACGGTAATTTCGAGAAATACGAAATCCTCGATAAATCAGTAAATATTAAAGCTAATTTATTCAAAATTGATGGTTGCAACTATTCTTTACCAAGAAATACGTTTATGATAAAATTTTGGAAAATGGGCGTGGCATCGCCCATTTATGATCAGATAATATATTCTAGCAATTTGTACCAAACTCGGTATGGTTATTGTGCTTGCCACATAAAAGCAAACTGTTGAAAATTGTTGAAATCGGACTGAAATTACGGCCGCTTTCCATATAACGGTAAATTTCAGAAATGCTTGAAATTTCAATATTCCGAAATTTAAGAACGCTAATTTACTCAAAATTTATACACCCCGGCTTAACATGTAGCGGTAGCTTTCGGAAAGGGTATTTAATGTTCGGCTCCGCCGAACTTAGACGTTCTTACTTGTTATTTTAGAGTTTGTTTTGATCCGACACAAGCACCCGCCTGCCTCCGCAAGCACCTCCTCTTCCAAGTACTTGTTAGATTTCTGTACCTCTTATTCNTGAACCTCAGCTTTATTCGATTTTTGTTAAGAAATAAACTATATTTTTATAAAAAAAAAAAATAATTAAAATTAAATAATAATAAAACAAAGTCAAAACTTGTCAATATGTGGGTGGCTTATAGTTATGATAAGCACTATATAATGAAAACTGTGACACTTATTCCTCATAGTCGGAATCTAAATCCCATCCACGCCCCGTTAAACTGATATTATTCGCTTCAAGTTCTACTAAGTAACTCCATTGCTTCAGCAAGGAAAGCTCTCCAGTTGGTCACGACTGGCAATAACAATAAGTGCGAGCAAGTATCCAGTGTGTCTAACGAAACTATCAATCTATTAAAAACGTCTCCTAAATTGTCAGCGCGACCCGTTTTCCTACTGTAGATCTCTCTAAAGTTTTTAATGCCCTTGTTCGCACTAAATCCGCTTCTCACTAAAGATTTTAAAGTCCTTGTTAGAAATAAATCCGCCTTTTATTCATTGAGCAACCTCAAAATAATAAACACTTTAAGTTCGAAATGAAACAGAATCAAACTTAACCAGAAGTATATGTTTTTGTGTTCAATTAAAATCAAAGAGCAATCTTTAAAATCAATTTATTTAAAAATGCGCAAAGTGCTTTTGGGTTTGAACTCGGATTCTTAGTAAGGAAGGAACATACTTTATTGCAGTACTGTCAAATTTAAAAGCGCTTGCGCATTAAAAAAAGTGATTTTGAAAATTACACTTGCAAATAACAGAGGTTAGTTTAGTTTTTTTAAACATAATTTTTTTAAAACACATAATTTCAAACAAAATACACTAAATGAATAAATAAACTTCATTTTAAGTAATAGAAGAAACAAAATAACGAAATATAATACGCTTTCTTACAGTAACAATTTGAATTGCACATTTGAATTTCTCAGTTCTGAAAAATAGTTTTTTGTTCAAATTTGTCAAGTTTGGACACGCATATCTTCCAGCCGAAAAACGATAGAAAGGTGAAAACTTACCCCCTAATGTAGATTTTAATAGTCAATAAACCTGCGATATCTTAACGAAACTTGGTACATGCACTTGGCGTAGGACGGATGGTATTGAAAATGGGCGAAATCGGACAATAACCACGCCTACCTCCCATATAACGGTAATTTTCAGAAATACGAAAACTGCGATATTTTAGAAGATAATTTATGAATATAATTCACTCAAAATTGACATTTAGAATAACTTTTAGACGAAAAATAAGAATACTAAAAAGTTTTTGGAAAATGGGCGTAGGCAGGCCCACTTATTGTTACATGTGTATATCTTGGTAACCTCTGCACAAATTTCTTCTAAACTTGGCACAGTTGTTGACCCTGGTACAGCATACCAAATGGCCGAAAATTTTAAAAATCGGACAATAACCACGCCCACATGCCATATAATGGTAATTTCGAGAAATACGAAATCCTCGATAAATCAGTAAATATTAAAGCTAATTTATTCAAAATTGATGGTTGCAACTATTCTTTACCAAGAAATACGTTTATGATAAAATTTTGGAAAATGGGCGTGGCATCGCCCATTTATGATCAGATAATATATTCTAGCAATTTGTACCAAACTCGGTATGGTTATTGTGCTTGCCACATAAAAGCAAACTGTTGAAAATTGTTGAAATCGGACTGAAATTACGGCCGCTTTCCATATAACGGTAAATTTCAGAAATGCTTGAAATTTCAATATTCCGAAATTTAAGAACGCTAATTTACTCAAAATTTATACACCCCGGCTTAACATGTAGCGGTAGCTTTCGGAAAGGGTATTTAATGTTCGGCTCCGCCGAACTTAGACGTTCTTACTTGTTATTTTAGAGTTTGTTTTGATCCGACACAAGCACCCGCCTGCCTCCGCAAGCACCTCCTCTTCCAAGTACTTGTTAGATTTCTGTACCTCTTATTCGTTTTTATACCCGAGCGCACTTGTGCACAAGGGTATAATAACTTTGTTCACATAACGATTGTTTGTAACAGGCAAAACGAATCGAGATAGATATAGACAAATGTATACATAAGTGATCAGGATGAAAAGAGAAATCGATTAAGCGGTGACTGTCTGTCCGTCCGCCCGTGCGTCCGTCCGTCTGTGCACACGATAACTCGAGTAAAAATTAAGATATCTTAACGAAACTTGGTACGTGTACTTCTTTCGGGCGTAGGACGGATGCTATTGCAAATGGGCAAAATCGGACAATAACCACGCCTACCTCCCATTTAACGGTAACTTTCAGAAATACGAAAACTGCGATATTTTAGTAACTACTGAAGATTATTCACTCAAAATTGATATTTACAATAATTTTAAGTCGAAAAATAAGAATATTATAAATTTTTGAAAAAATGGGCGTAGCCACGCCCACTTATGGTTACATGTGTATATCTCGGCAACCGCTACACCGATTTCTTCCAAATTTGGCACAGTTGTTAGCCTTGCTCCAGCATATCAAATGGCCGAAAATTTTTAAAATCGGACAATAACCACGCCCACATCCCATATAACGGTAATTTGGAGAAATACGAAATCTTCGACAAATCAGTAAGTATTAAAGCTAGTTTATTCAAAATTGATGCTTGCAACAACTCTTTACCAAGAAATACGTTTATGATAAAATTTTGGAAAATAGGCGTGGCACCGCCCACTTATGATCACATATATGTATCTCGGTAACCGTTCTACCAATTTGTACCAAACTCGGTATGGTTATTGTGCTTGACACATAAAAGCAAAACGTTGAAAATTATTGAAATCGGACTAAAATTGAGGCCGCTTTTCATATAACGGTAAATTTCAGAAATGCTTGAAACTTCAATATTTCGAAATTTAAGGACGCTAATTTACTCAAAATTGATACACCCCGGCTTACCATGTAGCGGTAGCTTTCGGAAAGGTGAAAATCATACATATATTTAATACGTGCGCCGGGTATTTAATGTTCGGCTCCGCCCAAACTTAGACTTTCTTACTTGTTATTAATAATCTACCACTAATTTGGTTTCTGAAGTGATAACACTGCTCACCAGCTAAACTTTGACTGACAAGCAACGCAAATAAATATTTTTTCTTGCTGTGCATGAAAGCTTTTTACTGTCGGTGAGAAAGCTCGAAAAAGCTTATGGACGCGTGCATAGGCTTTGTCCACCACTATCTTTGATACAAATACAACTTATAATCTCGCTATTATTTATATACAATAAGAACAAATCATCACTACACACAATAAAAAATTCTTGCGTAAAAAGACGCTTAAGGAAATCCTCGGCGTAAAAGACGTAAAACAGTGGACGGCGAAGAAAGACGCGTAAACACTGATTTATACCTGGACAATTACTGTTACTGCAGCATCATTCCACAAAAACTCTGGGAAATTTACATACTTTTACACCCGGAAACATAGTCGACCGCGAAAGAAAATAAGTTTACGGGTCTTTCTTCGCGGTCAAATATTTTAGCGCGTCTTTCTTCGCCGTCAACCATGTTAAGAGTCTATCTTCGCTGAAGTTTTTTTACGCGTCTTTTTTCGCGGTCAACTTTTGAGCTCGCGCCTTTATTCGCGTCTAGTGACGAAATACTCTAAAATTATGGCATACTTTATAGCTGATCTTTTTTCACTGGTATTGCCTTGAGAAGGTTTACAGAAGAGAGAAGTTTTTAGCCCGTATACGCATGTATACCGCCTTTGCAGTTGGAATGGCCTAGGTCCAGTCCGCGCCTACGCTTCGAGTATATAAATTTCTTGACCGCAAATTTCTTGACCGATTAGGTGGCTGGAATAGCCAAGATTCCAGTCCACGCTTGCGCTTTAATTGGTGAATTTCATGTTTTAAGAGGCGGTGTGGTCGTTATAGGTAAAGTAACGTAAAAGGAACATCTCGCAATTATATCTGGCCAAGTACCAGCAAAACTCCCCAAAGCTCGGGGCATTTCCATGCTATGACAACAATAGCGAAAGTTACTCGTGCTAAGTGGTAAGCTGACCATTCGTCCTCCTTTGAGGAGGATTATCCTCCTCAAACGCGATTTGACCTTCTCAAAAATATTGTACTTCTGTGTCCTCCTTGTGAGGAAAAATTTGGCCCCTTGTCCTACTTTTCAAGTTTCTATAGCAGTGATGAAATTTTCAAAAAATTTCGTTCAGAATATTATTATTTCCTAATCGTACACAATCATTGTATTTAAAATGCGTTAGCATTATTAAACTTTCAGTTAAACGATGTAAGCTTTTGATTCAACTAACCGTCTCTGAAAGTTGAACAGTGTAAACGCGTTTTAGCCTTAATGAATAATATTTAATATGGCTTTCCCACGGCCCCCAATTACGAAGTTCGCTCTCTCATTTATAATTCGCGCTCCAATTACCCTTCGAATTCGCCATACAAAATTTTTAAAGGGAATTACCTCATTTGTTGGTAATTCAGGGTTCAACTTAAGTGTTCCGTGAACTGATTACTCGATTCTTAAAAACGCTGATTCGGTATTACACGATACGTGATCGTAGAGCTTCTCAAATATTGAAAAAAACGCGACTTTTTGAAACTTTGACCTCGTTTTTCTTAAAATCTGGATCTGATGGAAACTTTATGCTTACGGATTCATAATCAGTACACAAAAATGCGGTAAAAAAGCGTTAAAATTTGCTGCATCAAATATTTTCCTATGTTTGTTGGCCTGTGTAATAAGTATTGTGAAATAGCCAATACCCTCATGTTTGGGCCGCCTTCACACATCTTTCGAACTGTAAAACAATGACTCGATTCTATTCTACGCACATCTATAATACGGGTATCGAATTTCAAGCAAATCGGACCATAAATAAGATTTTTTGGAATAGATCAGTATCTGGAAAAAATATCCTTTATGTTAACCAAGCTACCTACGTGCCAAATTTCAAGCAAATCGGACCATAAATAAGACTTTTTCGAATAGATCGGTCCCTGGCCCACTTAACCGAAAAAATGGATCCTATATGCTAATCTAGGCAAAAGGCTACCAACGAACCAAATGCATTTTTTTTAGCGTAGCTCGACCCCTGCGGCACGTATCGGAAAAATTAAAACTTTGTGCACTCCTTCTAAACACCTTTCCAAAAAAGCGGCACTCATTCGAATCGGTTCTGAAACATAGGTGAAAATTGTTCCCAAGTGACTAATGCTCCCAATGAATTTCACAATTCACAATTTTCGAGCGCCATTCCGAAGGAATTGCACACAAAATTCCATACAAAAAAATCTATTTTCGATTTTTCCAATTTTCCGACTTTCCCGGAGGGGTTTCCCAAAATTTTCTTTCGTAAAAACGTTCTGGCAATTACGAACAACTAAAAAAATATTTTAGCCAAATCGGCCCAACCGTTCTCAATTGATGAATTATTATACATTTTTCACACCATTTATATATATATATAGATGAAATGTTTAAAGGCCGCCTACGCAAAACGCCACATAGCATACATCAAATTAAAGGTATTTTTATGCACATTTTAAAAATAGTATTTTTGCGTATAGTTAATTCTCAATTTTTATTTTGTATTTTTTAGAAAAACGTACATTTTTATTAAAAAATGTTTTTTTTTTTAAATTTATTTCGAAATATGTGCATTAAGGCATTTTTTTGCGACTATTGTTTTTTTTTCACTCCTACCTCGAAATTTTGTGGAAAACACCTAAAAAAAGGTCCCTGAAAATTTGAACCCTTAATATTAACATTAAGTACTCGCCTAAGGCGTGCAAAGATTTTCCATAAAAAATACACGTTTGACTTTGAGTTTTTTCTTAAAAAGTCTACAGCTCAGAGGCATTTTATGGTATAATCTAGGTCAATGCTGGGTTTTCTTCATATATAATATATATATAAATATACATAAAAACCCTTTCAATTATCTTTCAAACCATATCTACATTATGAAAATCGGTGTAATAGTTTTCGATATATAAAATTCGATATACAATATATTTCGATATACAATAAAAAATATTGAAAATTCCACCTTTACCCCCTTCTAGCTCCGCCCCTATTAATTTGCACCAAAAATGGTTTACACCATTAAAATCAGTAAAAAAGGGTGGACAACGGCTGCTATACTGCACTTGTTCTCAAAACAGTAGTTCGGCGTCCATTTGATTTTCTTTAATATTTGTTGCTTTGCAGTTCTTCACACGTTAGGTAAATAAATATTTATTTTGTTCAAAAATAACGAAATGGCATTTACTTGTCAAAATTTCTATAACAATTCGCCGGGAATCTATTACAATCCAAGGCGAATTAATATAAGGTCGTGTTACTAGCTCAGCTGATTTTGTGTATGTGTTTCGCCGCACGGCTTCTGATATCATGTTGAAAAATTTTGTTTGAATTTCTACACACACTCTTACAGATTTTGACAGTTTATGCCGCCAAAGCAAAAACAAAATACATGTAAGTTTTTGTTTTTGTACTCCTGCTATCACCTTATATTAATTCGCCTTGTTACAATCCGTGAAAAATTACGATACGTCAGTGAACGTACGTCATAATTCCAATGTTGCCATGCATACGATCAGTCACGTAAAATATTTTCATACGATTGTCGATTCGTTCACGGAACACCCCTGCAGAAAATCAAACTGGTTCAGAACTTGCGCTGAGCTAGCCTGAAAAGGGAAACTGGTATCTCATCTGGGTACTGGCGATATCCTACGAAGTGACAATTTCGTCCTCTGCAGAACTTTTGAACTTGTTCTGAGCGGACTCTGGCTTAGATGGTTCTCAGACAGTTCATATAACAGCAGTTCCTAGATAGTTCAAAAAGGGTCACCTCCGGGCTAGAACAGATGGGGTTAGTTTTTAGCTGGTTCGAAGAAGTATAATATAGAGCCTTTTCTTTAAATACTGTAATTAAATTAGCACGCATACAATTTTGTAAATGAAAAATACTTCATTTTATGTTTAAAGAGCTATTTGTTTTGTACTAATATACTTTTTGAAGCAAACTGCGCTTTAAAATTAGGAACATAAAGTGTCAGTTATTCCATCATTTTCTAAAACCGTTATTCTTAAAAATAATTTATATTTGCTACGTGTAAGAGGTATTTCTGTGATACTTATAATTAAAATTCTACACTAAGTCGGGTGAAAAAATAAGAAAAACGGTGACACATTGAATGCTTATTTGTGATAATTCAGCTTTAATTGTATTAAAATATATTTAAATGTAATACATAGACTCTCCGGCATCTAATAAGAATATATCGACTGCTGAGTGGAAGATCGACAAATCTCGAAAACGCCCTATCTCAAACAACTTTTCAAGAATGCCCTATTTCAGAATTCGTTTCGTTTTCTCAAGTAACCTGTAACTTGAAAGCTCACTTTATATTTAAAGTTTGCATTAAAATTTATAATTGTGTCTAAAGTAAATCATTTTATTGTCGGTTTTTAATTGGTTTACAACCAAGCAACATGCATACGTCAAAAACCGATAATAGAAATGCTTAACTTTAGACATAGCTTTATTTTTAATCCAACCTTTAAATATGAAGTGAGCGTTAAAGTTAAAGGTTTTCAGAAAACGGCCCTACCTGTGTTGGAAATTTAGTAGAATTCTAGAAACTATTATAATAACATCACTATTTCAAATCAAAGTTATAAGTATGCAGTTCTATAGCCCATTAAATTTTAGTATAATTAATCGCGCTGATTCTTCATAATTCTTTTTACAGACGCTCTTGTAGGTATTCTCCTATTTAAATATTTTTATTTAAGATGCAATGTTACACTTTACTACACTAAAATTTGATGGGCTACAAAACTGAATACTCGAAATATTTATAGAAAAAAACTCTGATTAAAAAGTTTGAAATTTGAAGACAGTTTTAAAGTTCTATCAAGATTTCAGCACAGTTAGGAATTCGAATTTAAATGGTTTATGGAAAATGAGACATACTTAAATAAGAACTTAACCAAAAATATTTGAAATGCAAAACATTGGAAATTAAAAAAAAAATCTCTGCTTAACTACACATTTCGGGTGCTCAGAGATATATTTACGTAGGTACAGTATCGGTCATATCAATAGCACCCCCATTTCAAAGTGAGATTGTTTACCACTTTTGTTAATTTATTTTATCTGATTAAGAGGTCGAAAAATTTGATGAAAAATCGTTAAATGTTTTTTTGTTTTGTATAAAGTTTGAAAACACGGTTTATATTTAAAGTATCATTTTTTATACCCGGGCGCACTTGTGCACAAGGGTATATTAATTTTGTTCACATAACGGTTGTTTGTAACAGCCAAAACGAATCGAGATAGATATAGACAAATGTATACATAAATGATCAGGATGAAAAAAGAAATCGATTAAGCCATGTCTGTCTGTCTGTCCGTCCGTCCGTCTGTCCGTCTGTCCGTCTGTCCGTGTACACGATAACTCGAGCAAAAATTGAGATATCTCAACGAAATTTGGTATGTAGATTTCCGTTAATCCAAGGTAGGTTGGTATTGAAAATGGGCGAAATCGGGCTTTAACCACGCCCACTTCCCATATAACGGTAATTTCCAGAAATACGAAAACTGCGATATTTTAGTAACTACTGAAGATAATTCACTCAAAATTGATATTTACAATAACTTTAAGACGAAAAATAAGAATATTATAAATTATTGGAAAATGGGCGTAGCCACGCCCACTTATGGTTACATGTGTATAACTTGGTAACCGCTGCACCAATTTCTTCCAAATTTGGCACAGTACTTTATTGTGCTTGCCACATAAAAGCAAAACGTTGAAAATTATTGAAATCGGACTAAAATTACGGCCGCCTTTTATATGACGGTAAATTTCAGAAATGCTTGAAACTGCAATATTTCGAAATTTAAGGACGCTAATTTACTCAAAATTGATACATTGGTGAAATAACATATTTAATACTTGCGCCGGGTATTTAATGTTCGGTTCCACCCGAACTTAGACTTTCTTACTTGTTTTTTTTTTTTTAATTTTAGCTGTCAATATATTGTAAATATTTAAAAAAGAAATGGTGTACGCAGACTTATGCTGTTAAGTGTAGCTTAACTAAATTTTATGGTTATATTTTGCATTCAATTTTATACCTACGTATATATGTATGAAAATAACATTAGATAATGTTATCAATAACGACTTTTTTGGAAATATTTTAGCAGTTGCCCCATAAACTAGATAATTACATATTAAATAAACGAAAACAGTTTGCTATTAGTTAGGGGTCTCGGTTTTAGGGAAATCGAAAAAATATAGTAAAGTACATTTGAGCATCTTTTGCAAGCTTTGACAACGAAGGGTAACATTGATGACAGCGCAACTAGCAACATATGAGTTTTAACCGTCCAGCTCTGCATCCGTTTTGCAGTAGTTTTGCTTTCCGGGAAATTTCGCCACTTCCCTGTAGGGAAACGAACTAGTGCGGAACTGGTTCGGTTCTAGTGCGTTTGGAACCATGACTAGTACGCGTTAATTCCCTTTTGCATGCTAGCGACTGGCGAATTTAACATTGCGATGTCCTAGGAAGTGTCAATTGTCCCCCGTTGCATCCCTTT
>NW_016157283.1:141076-141898 GCF_001687245.7 Rhagoletis zephyria
TTTCAACTGTCTCAAAACTTTTTGAATGTATAATAAATAATAAAATTTTCTTTTCCATTAGTCGTCTCATCTCAGTAGATCAGCATGGTTTCATGTCGGGGAGATCAACTACTTCTAATTTAGCAGTTTTCTCCGAATACTGCATTGAAGCTTTTAGTAACCGGGCCCAAGTTGACACCGTGTATACTGATTTTTCGAAAGCGTTTGATAAAGTTAACCATCGTATATTGTTATCGAAGTTACAGAGTTTTGGCTTCCACTCAAGTTTTTTAAGCTGGATCAAATCGTATCTCTCAAATCGATCTTGTTCAGTTGTAGTTGACGGGGTGTCGTCGTACTCTTTCATTGCTTCTTCAGGCGTTCCTCAGGGAAGCATTTTAGGGCCTATTCTTTTTGTGATTTTCATCAATGATATTACTAGTTGCTTTAAATTTTCAAAATTTCTTTTGTATGCTGATGACATGAAGATTTTTAGTAGTATTACGTGTTCCGCTGACTCGTTGAAGCTTCAGAGTGATCTAGACAATGTTGTAGCTTGGTGCCAGAAAAATATGCTTCCCTTAAATATTAAAAAATGCTCCCATGTCTCCTATTCCAAATCCCGTTCCCCTATCCCTACTTCATATTATATTGCAGGCTCACAACTAAGCATCGTTTCCAAAATCACTGATCTTGGGGTGGTCTTTGACTCGAAGTTCTCATTTCAAAGCCATCTTAATTATACTTTATCTAAGTCTTACTCTATGCTGGCCTTTGTCAGACGTTTCAGCTCAGATTTCTCGGATCCGTATACTTTAAAAACACTTTTCACCTCACTGGTGC
>NW_016157283.1:143057-161856 GCF_001687245.7 Rhagoletis zephyria
CTGATTTTTGGGGATTTTGTTGTAGAATTGACCATATTTTTATAAAAAATTACCGAAAACTAAAATATTAAAATAATAGTTGCCCGTATTGTAAAAAATTCGTTGTACCTAAACTTTATTGACTGACTGTATTAACGTAACTGTGGTGGATTGCATAAAAAAACTTATTTTGTCTTTTCTTAAAAAAAAAGGTAGCACTGGTGGCTTGCATTTTTAAATAAATTTAGTGAGAAAGTGGTAATTATTTTGACACTTTTTTTTAAATGCCTCTTTTTCTGCAACTGCATTGCCTTTCTCAATTGTCCTTCAGGATCTTGGCCTTTGTTTATGGAATCACTAAGTATAATGATTATTAATCATTTCAAAAACTATACCAGCGTGATAACCGACATATCCTTTTGAGAGGCACCCTTATAAAAGGAATAAGACCCAAACTTTTCAGGTAAAAATTTCAGTAGGCTGCGTCTTTATGGCCTTTTCAGTTTTATAAATTATCATTATTTTTAAGTGGAAAAATAAAACTGAAAATTAATGATAATCTCTGCGCGAAAAATAAAAATCATAAAATAATCATTATTTGTAATCCCAAAAATAAAAATCAAATAATAATTATTTCCGTTTGAGCGAAAAAATAAAACTCAATAATAATACATAAAATAATGATTAAATGCTGTTTAAATTATTTTACTCATAATGATTACCTTCCCTGCTTTTAAAATTTAAAATAGAATAGTTTAGTGAAAGTACCACATTTCACTGCTTTTGGACTGGTGCGGAATTAGTTGCTATCGGACTGCTTCGTTTTTGGCAATAAAGAACTCGTACTGAACTAGAAATCTGGTTCACTAGTTCGTGTTATCCCTACAGGGTTGTTCTTATTACTTTAAATGAGTAATTCTTGTATAGTTATGTATATATAAGGGTCATTCAAATTAACTAACCTAGCGAATTTGTGGCCTTAAAATTACCGATTTACTGCGAAGGAAATTTTCCCGTTTTGAAAAATTTTTATTTCAATTTTTAAAGGTATCGGTGGGCATTTGTAATTTGCCATGTAAAAAAGATTGTTTTAACTAAAAATGTTATAACTAGAGCTCGAAATCTCGTGCAAGTGCATGTTTTTATTGGGCATCTTTAAATGGAAATGGGTAAGTTATCTTTACGAATCATATAATTTCCTTTAAAATGACACTCAATCGTTAGTGCATATTTTTGCATATTTCGCAGTAACTGCATGGTTTTGCATATTTTGCAAAAAATATCTTTTTTTGCATATTTAATGCGTATATTTTAGTATTTATTACAACCACAGCAGTGGTTTTTACATATTTTTTTATTTTTTGATTTGCAACTTTTTAAATTTAGTGCTAAAGCTCTTGACAAAATAATTACTTAAAATTGTTTCACATATTCATCTAAATATCTTCTCGGATAGCCTTTAGTGCACTCTCTTCTACCTGTGTTGGATCTCAACTAGTGGAGTTCTATACGAGAGAGCTGGCCTGTATCTCTGATCAATACAAAATTATGTCGGTCCCGGGACATAGGGACATTTCAGGAAACGAGGCAGTGGACCAACTAATAAGGTGCGAAAGTTATCACGCCAAGGCCAAGTAGAGGTCGAACCGTACAAAATCGTAGAGGTTTACCAGGGTGTCCTGCGACCCACTTAAAACCAAAGCTCTTTTGGAAGCAAGGAAGATATCTACAAACTTACTGCAGTATGCACAGTGCACTGGCCCCTTGGAGTACATGTTGAAATTATTGGATTTCCCTTCCACAGGTTCTGTCGCAGTTGCGATGACCCTGGCTCAAAAGCGACAGTCCGAACACTTTCTGTGCGAGTGTGAGGCCCTTAAACACACTCGGCAAGCCATTCCTGCAGAATGTTTCAGAGTGCAGCTTCCTATCTTTGTATGACGTATTGGAATTCATTACAGCCGCCAAATGGAAGTAGGTTGCACGAGTTATGGAATCAAAAAGGCAAACTTTCTAATTGCTCCTCACCAGGGTGACAATCCACTTAAAACATGCAACCATTCATCTGAACCACTATTAAACTGTCAATATTTCTATGTACACAAGATCGTAACTGTTTGCTTAATTATAAACTAATTTTATACATAAATACTTATTTAGGGGATTCACAATCGTTAATCGTCGATAAACCTTAAGCTTATCATTTTTTTATGTAAAATAACGGTTAAAATGGTTTTAGGGGGCGCTATTATATACTTTTTATCAGTTTAAAAACATTTCGGTGTAGTTAGAAGTCCTCTATAACCATTTCAATCATTATTTTACATGAACATGTTATTTTTGTACCGGCAATAAATTTATTGGAAACATATTTTTAATTGCATATTTTACTTGTTTATAGCGCAAATTTTTGAATTTTGAGTGCATATTATATGCGTATATTTAAAATTTTTTTGTGCATGAAAGCTCTTAATTTCAGTTATAACTTTTGAACCGTTAAGTTTTTGTGTTTTCCATGTTGAGAATTTGTCCTCCTGGATTGTAAAAAAATCTGGTCACGTTATAAGTAGCAGTCCTTTGATCTCTTCAATCATTTCGGAATAATTGTGAGTTCACATATTTCTTTTTCTCGTTCAAAACAAACCTGGTGACAATAGCGGATGCTGGATGGTGAAATTTTGACGATGAGAAATTCAAAATGTAATCAAATATAATGGGTGATCTCCATCATAATTAGATAATTCAGCTGCGTGTACTAAATCCCCTAAAATATAGCGGAGCACCTGGCCATTTGCGTTACAACTAACAATAAGCTGAGCATTATAGGCATATAATTTTTAAAGTGGTCTAATAGGGGTTACAAGCAGCCGCCTAATCGAGCAATGAGCCCGCTTCACTCTATTAAAGCGCTAATGGACTTGATCGAGTCAAAACGTCCACGCAAACCAAATTACCCCGTTTCATAATCCCAACAAACATTAAGCTTAGAAAACGATTGGAAAACGATACAAAATGAAATATGTTTCTCAAAGGTAGACTGTTAGAAGACGATTAGAGAAACTGTCGATAATTATAGTATTCTCTACAAAAAGGGGAATTGGTTCTCGATGTCGAGAAAAGGTTAGATATCTAATCGAGTTCTAACGTTGAATTCTAATTGGTTTCAAATGTCTAGTGTTTTTCTAATCATTCTCTAATCGAATTCTAACATAGGTCTCTAACCTGATTTTCGATTCGAGAACTACATTAGAGACTATGTTTGCTGGGAATGTTAAATTTTTATTTTTAACCCTATTGTAACTATATGACCCTTTTTCATAAATATGTGTGGACACCAAATAAGGGTAGCTCAATTAAAATGTAAATCGAGTTGAAATTATTTCTGTTTGAACTTAGTATAAGTCATTTCATGCCTTTTGTGCAACAATGAGCCTTTATCGGTATCTAAACGCATGAGTCATTCATTAAACTTCATCAACCAAAGATAAAAAGTGGTTCCGTTAGTTTATGACGATTAACGATTTACAGATCCGTTCAATTACACGCAATTATCGATTTAAGCGCAAGGGGAACGGCGGCAGGACCTGGGTCCGATCCCTAGTCCGACAAAAAGTTTTTTCTCTAACAGCGGCAATGGCAAACCTCCGTTTGTATTTCTACCATGAAAAAGCTTCTCACAAAATCCATTTGCTATTCGCAGGCGGCGGAAAACTAGCTCCCTTCACTTGTGTAGCAACGTCAAGACACACCACAAATTGGAAGATAAGCTCGGCCAAACACTTAGTAAAGCGTAAGCGCAAATTATTATTACTATGTATGCATATGCACTTAACTACACTTAATAATCCTCGCTTGAATTTTCACGATTATTTTTTTTTGTGGCATGCATAAAAAAAATCTTATACGCGTAAATGGCAACTAACGTACCATAATTTTTCTGTGGCCATATTCTAAATATCTGCTCAGGTCAACGGTAAATAACTCTTTTCTCCTATTTTACGAACCTGCAAGCGCGACACTTGTTTACCTTCACTTCAGTTGTTTCTCAGTAGCCTTTGAAAACAATGTAAGATAATTTTTGCATTGTGGTCATACGGTATAATAAAGTGAGTAATATCAAATTAAGCAGTTTTTTCAATACCTAGTGTTAAAAATGGGACGCGGAAAAACCTTAACGGAGATCGAGAGAGGAAAAATCTTTGGCCTAAAGGAAAGCAACCTGTCCAACCGTGCAATTGCACGTAAAATTGCCCGCGATCTATGGGTGATTAATAACCTTTTGCGCGCATGTCGGTGGCGTTGAAGCAAGCATGGTTTCTTTTGCAATTTCTTGCGTCTTAGATGAGGGCACTGCTTTATTATTTGTTGAATGGTCCGCACACTAGCCGTAACTCCTACATTTACACCGATTTGTCTGACAGTCGCTGCAGAATTCGACGATTCTCGCAAAATTGCTCGTTGTTCTCTCGTAGCTTTTACAGTGCGTCCTTTTCGGTTTTTGCCATAGTTTTCGATCAAGAATGAGAGATTACAAAGGTTGCGCCGATCTCGGACCGCTATTCCTCTCTTAACGAATTTTACAGAATCGTTATTTGCATGACGTCACACTTGTGCAACTTGTTTACGTTTTCCTTGCAACATTTTTTCTTCTTCCATTCTTGCTCACGTTTTGGCATTTCTCTCTCTCGCAATTGCACCAGTGTGACGTCACACAAAAGTTATTCTCAAAAATCCTCTCTGATCGGCGCAATCTTGTATTCTATCATTCTTGATCGAAAACTATGGCAAAAACCGAAAAGGACGCACTGTAAAAGCTACGAAAGAACAACGAGCAATTTTGCGAGAATCGTCGAATTCTGCAGCGACTGCCAGACAAATCGGTGCAAATGTAGGAGTTACGGCTAGTGTGCGGACCATTCAACAAATAATAAAGCAGTGCCCTCATCTAAGACGCAAGAAATTGCAAGAGAAACCATGCTTGCTTCAACGCCACCGACATGCACGCTTAGAGTATGCTCGCACCTACGTACACTGGCGCGATGAATGGAAAACCGTTATTTTTTCGGACGAAAAAGAAATCAATTTGGACGGTCCGGATGGTTTCCAACACTATTTTCACGATTTGAGAAAATCGGAGAGGTTTTTGTCCAGACGACACAGTGCAGTTGGTTCGGTGATGGTATGGGCAACAATTTCATATTATGGGGCAATAAATTTAAGAGTTCTGGAGGGTCGACAAAATGCAAATAATTACATCGAGGTGTTGGAAACGGAAGTGATTAACTTCGATGAAATGTTCAACAACCAAGCAGGATATCGCTGCCATTCACATAGCGAGAAGTGTAACAATGGTTTAGTGAAAAAAATATCCATGTTCTTGAATGGCCAGCGTTGTCCCCAGACTTGAACATCATTGAGAATGTGTGGGAATGGTTGTCGCGAAAGATTTATGCCGAAGGGACACAGTACCACTGTAGATCAGCACTTATCGATGCAATAGAGACTGCCTTCATTTCAATACCAATTAATTATATTCAAAATTTATACAATTCATTGCCAAACAGGCTTGTTGAACTTATAAGAATGGATGGAGGTCCAACTAAATATTAATAATAAAAATTAGCAAAAACTTTGTTGTTTATCCTTTATTTTAGTTATAGTAGTAAGTGAGGGTAATCATGTGTCGCACTTGCGAGTCGAAAAACACCATACAAGCGGCTTTTATTGTTTACCGTTATTGATTTTTTTAACACTGGCACTAAAAAATATGCTTACATATAATCTCTGCCTTGCCGCGTACGACATTTTTTCGAAACCCATCTACAATGGAAAATATTCAGAAAATGTAAGTGAGGGTAATCGAGTGTCGCGAAGTGTATGTAGATTTGACCAAAATTTATTTTGATATTTACTGTATATACATATGTATGTACTTATGTTCCATTTTCTGCGCATTTTTGAGCGGAATTATTTTATAATTTTCTTTGCCCGGCGCCGTAATATACATATGTATGTGTGTACATTAATATATTTGTACATAATGTACTTACATAAACATAACGCTACGGCCAACAATAAAATGACCGCAGAGACCTAAGGTATACTGACTAGGGATGTTAATTTTTTCGATGTTTAAGATCCCGGGATTTTCGGGATGTCGTTGGATCAATCCCGGGATCCCGGGATTTAGATATTTATTTTTTTTAACCATATGAAAAATAATAAGTAAATCGGTGTGGAACATACTTTTTTATTTAAAGTGAAAATTATTTCATAAGTAACGAAACGAAAGACATTAATTAAAATTATATGCATTTAATAATACTTTAGCGCGTACATATCTGATAAAGTAATTTAAGGTATGTCGAAAAAAGCTCGATGCAAAAAACAAAGTCAAAAAATGTATTTCCTGGTTGAAAGAAGTTCATAATAGTAGTGGCAGTAAAGCAGCGCCTTAATTCTTCCAGTTTTGTCTATATTCCTTTTGTTTATTCAAAGTTTAAATTTTTTATAAAAGTCTACCTCATTAACTTCATATAAATGCGTATTTCTCTGACGTCATGATTTTTTTAAAAAAGAATTTAAAATTTCAAGGATATGATTAAAAAATTTATTTAAAAAATTCAGTGAAATGTAAACCAAAACAAGTAAGAGCAGCGCTGTCTTCGGCTATGCCTTTCATTAGCATCTGAAAATTTTACGTTAACAGATTACTGCATTTGAAAAAATTTATATATTCACAGCAGACAAGGATAGAGGAGATACATATATACAAAATTCTAGCTAAACAATCAGAGGTGATCGGTACGTAAACCGGTAACACAATTTAATGGGTTTAGCTTCCTACATAAAGGAGATACATATATCGCAAAAACTGGTATCTGAACAATCAGTGGTACAAGAGATTAAGATTATACAGCATAGATTTTGACGATTTTCTCAGTAGACTTTGTATTATTATTTAAAAAATAGCTTACGAAATTTATCGGTTTTAGCTGTCCAAATAAAGGAGTTTTACAGTAAAACCCCATATCTGAACAATCAGTTGTATGGGGGCAATAAACAGGTTATAGAGACCCGATCTTTATTAATTTTACTGTAAACTTTCTGTTTATAATGAGTGAAAATAGTGCGAAATTTCATGTTTCTAGCTGCATAGATGGAGTAGTTATAACAAAAAATCGCATATCTGAACAATCAGTTGTATGGGAGCTATATGTAAAAGTGACCCGATCTTCGTTATTTTCACTGTAAGTATTCTGTTAACAATGAGTGGAAACGGTTTGATGTTCCTAGCTGCATAAATGAAGAAGTTATGGCACAAAATCTCATATCTGAACAATCAGTTGTATGGTGGATATAGGTTGTAGTGACTCGATATTGGCCATTTTCACTGAAAGTATTTTTTTGATAATAAGTGACAACAGTGCAAAATTTCATGTGTCTAGCTACTTAAATGGAGGAGTTATAACGAAAAATCTTATATCTGAACAATCAGTTGTATGAGAGCTATATGTTATAGTGACCCGATCTTTGTAATTTTCACTCTAAGTTTTCTGTTGATAATGGGTGGAAGTATTGCAAAATTTCATGTTCCTAGCTGCATAAATGGAGAAGTTATAACGAAAAATCTCATATCTGAACAATCAGTTGTATGGGAGCTATATGTTATAGTGGTCCGATTCTTCCGGTTCCGACAAATGATTAATACATTATAAAAATACACCCACCTACCAAATTTCATCCGGATATCTCGAAAACTGAGAGAATAGATTGCATACAAACAGACGGACAGACAGACAGACGGACTGGCTAAATCGACTCAGCTCGCCGTTCTGATCTTTTAAGTATACATTTTAATGGGTCTATCTCTTCTTATTCTGGTACTTACAAACATCGGACCAAAGTTATAATACCACTTCATGCTCATGAAAGGTATAAATATGGGTATCAAATGGAATAATTTTTTTGGGTTCACAAGGACGAATAGGAATTGAAAATGCCCCTTAATATATTTTTTTAAGCTAATAAAGTGAGTCCTTAACATATAATTTTTTCAAAAATAAGAATTGGAAACTTTCAAGGACATTCAAGGATAAAATTATAAAAGGGTATTTTCAATACCTACTCATCCCATACGCACCAAAAAATTTAATTTGGGATAACTCTACAGAATCTTCCCTTTCATTTGATACCCATACTGGTTTTTTAAGTATCATATCTTTCAAATTTCTTTTAAAAACTCCTGACGTCAGAGAGAAAAATTAAGAACGCAATTTTACTATATTCGGCAAAATTGACTGCCGCAAGCCGCAAGGTATTATACCGTCCTTTAAAGTACAAAACCGCGTATCGTCGTTCTGCAAAACCGCTTAACTGACATTGGCTGCCAAAAATTGGATTTGCTCACACAAGCTCTTGGCTCAATCCTTATCCATTCGTCCTGAAATATACTAGCCTGAAATGCGATTACTTTATAAAGAAAATAACCATTTTGAAATATGAGTATTTTTACGCTATAGAAAATAATTTCTACAACTTCACTTACGCGGTTTTGCATTTTGTTGATACGCGGTTTTGCACTTTAAATGACGATATGTATTTATATTGCAGCAACACATTTATAAAAAAAATGGTAAATACTAAATAAACAAAAGAAATATAGCCAAAACTGGTCAACATATAGCGTTTCTATTATTGCCACCAGTATAAATTACAAATCCCGAAAATTCCGGGATTCTAGGCAAATGATCACGGGATTTTCGGGACTTAAAAAAGACCGGGATCCCGGTACCCCGGCATCCCGGGATTAACAATCCTAATACTGACTTTTGACGGCAACCAGCAGCAACTGCATAAAAACGAAAAAGCACCCAGAACCCCAACACATAACTGAATAGTGCCGCTTTTCTCACTTATAAGTAATAATTCGTTGGGTTTGTTCAGTAATCATTTCACTGCGAAACGAAACGGTTAACGTTGCTTTGGGTCCTGTGGCAGGATACGCCTGAGCCACAGGCGCGTCTTTTAACACACATATAACTTTCGTTTTAATGGTCACGACGTTGAGAACCAATTGTGTAAGTAAATTAATTATCCGTTATTCATTTTAACACTTTGCATTTGCTTTCTATTCGCTATGCTGAATTTAAATTGCACTTACTTAAATCGTCTCCGCAAACGTGTATGCGAAGAGTGCGCATTACGAGTACAGCTTAACTGGCAGAATAAAGATAATAAAATATTTCGAATGGCTTTTAGACAATTATATAGGATAAAGGAAATAGTAGAATACTATCTATTTGCAGTACCCCAAGCAGTTAGATACATATGTATGTATATTTCATAAAAAACGAAACTTTTAACGCAAAACTTACATATCTTATTGTACTTCCACAAAAATCAATATCAGCAGCGAATACTTAAAGGTGGAGCACTTCACCGGTGCTGCAATACTGTCATTGCGTTATATTATATACACGTGTGTACATATGTATGTAAACAATCAGTTTATTGTACATTAGACGCCTTAATTTCTCCATACATTTTGCTGAAGTATTTCAGATCCTCCCTCCGGCAGCAGAATAGGAAAATAGGACTCTAAGAACTTAACGAAATGAAAAAATGTATTCATTATTGTAAAACATGTATGAGCTTCTCCGAAATCCGTGACTATAAGACTGTTTTGCTGTAGGTTTAGGTTATATCAAAAAACATTCATCTTGCACAAGAAAGAAAAAAAAAGATAACCAACCTCATGAAGAATAAGGCGCTAAAGCGAATGGTTTTTTAATACAACCAACCAGAAAGTAACCCACGGCCAGTGTTGCCAAAGAAAGTCCCCTAAATATCATAATTTTTTCCATAAAAATCTCCAAAATAAGATTTTAAAGCTAAAAAATCTTTTCGATCCCAAAAAATCTTAATCTAAAAATACCTGAAAGGAAACACGAAATTCGACATTGTCTTTAAGACTGTAAAAAGCCCTTATTATGTTAGCTGAAAAATTTACCAATTTCAAGTTTTAAAGTCCTTTTTATAACAATTTAAACTTAAAATGAATATTTCCTCGTGCCATCACAAAATTTGTTGCACCGTTTACATATGTATGCATTCACTGGCGAAAATATAAATAGGGACCCGACATTTTACAAGCTTTGACCGACTTCAAAAAAGGAAGTAGTTATCAATTCGCGCGAATATTTTTTTTATGTATATAAGTATGTTACCGCATAACTTTGAACCACGTAAACCGATTTCGATAATTCCTTTTTATCGGAAAGGTGGTACCTCAAAGGTGGTCCCATATTAATTTGGTTTACATCCGGCAAATGAATCATGAAGAAATTTACGATCAATTTATATATGTGACTTGAAGTCGCTTGTGTTTTTGTTTAAAAATTACTTGTTTTTTTTATGAAAGAATAGCTCGTTATCTATAGAAAACCATGTAAGTTCAAATTTCAATCGTTGTGCAAAAGTAAAGAAAATTCGACAAAGTTCCATAACAATTCTGAGATTCTTAATTCGAACTTTTATATATATTTTTACATGGATATTATTTTATAAAGCTTTCCGCTCCTTTTTTCTCGTTATAAATTTATCCATGTAGACTCATCAGCAAATATTTCTTAAATGGCAGTTTACTTGAAAATTTCCATTATTGTCATTTAAACTAGAGGGGATACAAAATGCCGGTTGTTCTTTTCCTCCACTCTCTATTCCTGCACTAGAGTCTTACCCCTATGCTGTAATCCGTCGTAGATTCGATTTTGCTACGAATCGTAAAATTGGTATTATGAAATCCGCGTTGTCGTATCGTAATTTCGAAATTCGTAGGCCGTAATGTTGGTATGCCTGAATCCGACGTAGCTGTAATTTTTATGCATTTGTCGGAAATCTTGTACAAATAGCAACTGGTGTCGGAGCGAAACAAATTGTTTTAAAATATCAATAAAAAGTGTGTAAACGCAAAAAATGTACGTAAGTTGAAGTGTGAATAGAAAAAAAAATTATTATTAAATGTTTATAAAATTAACAGATCGAAGATCACAACAAATCGCTCGCAATACGAAAAACTGGTGGAATGCATGAGCGAAAGGCCGGACATTGGTCGAGGCTTTGTAAAAGGAGCTAAATAGGATGTGGTGGAATTTTGGGAAAGCGTTCCAAGAATTAAAGCGGCACAATATCTAGTGAAATGGAGGGATCTTACATTTTATCATTTAAGCTAAATGGATCAGAACAATCTCCTAGCAATCTCCTTTTTATATTAATGCAACTGTTAACTGTTCTTCCTCCTGGGACAAAAGTGCACCGGCCACTGCTCAAGTATCACACTGGTGTATAAATTGGTGTACATTTATGAATTTTGGTATAAATATGATTAATTGTACCGAAATTCACAAATTTACACCAAGTTATACACCAATGTGCTACTTGAGTGAATCCTTTGTATTCTACTTAATTAAGGAAAAGTCTTTTCAAGTAATGATTAAATTAATTTTTTTTAAATTTCAANGATTAATTGTACCGAAATTCACAAATTTACACCAAGTTATACACCAATGTGCTACTTGAGTGAATCCTTTGTATTCTACTTAATTAAGGAAAAGTCTTTTCAAGTAATGATTAAATTAATTTTTTTTTAATTTCAATATTCACTTGCGATTATATTTATTTTGATTTGTTTCTGTCAAAGCAGCTGATTAAGAACTTCGAATTTCACTATTTTAGTGGGCAACGCCGCACTATGGGACCCTATTTTGTGGCCAAAATTCTTAAAGTTGAGATATCAATTTAAAACTTGGCCCAGTAGTAGGACTAGAAGTAGTGGCCGTGCCGCGCAAAAATTAACCCGCAATGGTCACACCTCCAAAAAATAGCGTAATGCTCACACGGGGTCCAGTGGACCCCAACCCAATAAACAGATGCCTCGTACGTTCTATTTTAAATATCGACTCGAATCCTCCACTGACCTTAAGTTTAAGACTTCCTCTTTGTTATCTGACAGGTTTTGTTCCAACTTTTAAATTATAACACCGTGTAATATTTCATAAAACTCATGATTTTGTACCAAGTACAGTGACGAGCAAAACTGTAACATGGAGTAACACTTTATTTCAGCTGTCGCTATCTTTCCAAGTTCTAACGACATTCATACTGTTGTTGTATATTTTTATTGGTACATCTTTGCTTCCTCTGTCATAACGATTTGAAGTCAATTCAACAACATTAACAAAACCAGCAGACAAAAATGTAAATTAAGGCATATGTTACAGTTTTGCACTCATATATTTTTAATAACTTTTTGACAATTTTCACAAAAAAAAAGAATTATTAACACAATGTTCAGTATGCTTTTGCTTTATTTAGTTCCTGGTTGCAATTTGGCATACCTAATGTGTATGTCTGTAAAAATTCTGGAGGTATAGCCTCCCATATATCCTTGGTGTGCTTTCACAGCTCATGTACTCCATTGGACGGACTTGGATACTTAGTAAGATGCGTCCTCGCATTGTGGAGGTCATTTCAAATTAGCAAATTTCTGTTTTTGTTCCAGTCTTTGCGAACATGTGCAGTGTGTTTTGGTTGCTTTTTCAGCAGAAACTCTAATTTTCTCGACTACATCTTGCAAATTTTGTTGAAATATGAACAGATACTGTTTCTTTCGCATAATGCGTACAAACGGATCAACAACATTTTTGAAATACAACCCCAAACTATTATTGACCGACCACTGTGATTCACAGTTTGCCTTACATGATGCGCTTAGGCTTAATTTGGGCCTTTGATCCAATACCATGCCCGGCCATCTGATTGAAAGCTATTAATTTAGTCTTGTCAGACCAAATAACCCTCAATTAAATCTTAAAAATGTGTTTTTTATTGCATTCTGTAAGGCCTAACATATCCCAATAGGCAACGGTCCGGTTTTCGTGCGATGCAGCAAAACGCTGCCACACTCGCACATGTATTTTGATCAAATTTGCTTTTTTCTTCTTTTATGATCCATTTTGCTCAATTTGGCAATTTTTCGCCTCACTATCTACTGATTTGCATTCAATTTTAATACCTTAAGCGCTTCTGTAGTAGTGCCTGCAGCGCTACTTGCTACTAAGTTCACAAGATATCGGACTGTAATATATTTTGACAGACTTCCTTTGTCCTTAGTAACACTTTAGGCTATATTTTTTCTCAGTCTTAACATTTTCATGTGGCAAACTCCACAATTTTTTGCCACTTTCCCTGCGGTCCCGCCTTTTCGCAGTAAATCTATTATTTACATTTATGTTTCCTGATTCACCATATTATTTATTGGTGATCACTTCTTGAATAAATTACAATACAGAAAAAAGTCATCTGACTTCCAACTAAGCAAAAGATAACTGTAAAATGCAAAACTGAGAGTGAGTGCAAAACTGTAACATTTGCCTTAACTTAGATTTTTGTCTCCAGGTTTTTTATTGTTGTTGGATTGACCTCAAATCGTTATGAGGGCGGGAGTAGGGGTGTACCAATAAGAATATACAACAAAAGTATGAAAGTCGTAAGAACTATGAAAGATAGCGGTGGCTGAAATAAAAAGTGGTACATCATGTTACAGTTTTGCTCGTCACTGTAGTTACCAAAGAAAATTTATAATATCTTTAATATCGCACAAAATCGCTGTATAAGATTATGGGGAAATAAGAGATCAGAGACTATTATACTGATTTGTGATGAGTTTTTTTAAACGTGTTTGAACATTTTTTTAAACATTAAATAAACTTCTTAATTGTACAATTTCACTTTAAAGTCACTTAAATGCGGACGTTTCTTTGGCATAACCTTTAAACTATAATACAAGATTTAATTGGTAAATATTCTGCTAACCGACACTCTTTCTTTCCACTTTTCACTTTTGAAAAGCAGCAAATAGATTACGAGATACACGCATTTGAAAGTGGCACAAAATTACATATTTTTCGTTTACAGAAAATACCGAAACTATCTTTTTGAAGGTTACCAAATCAACGGTAAGTCAATTTATCGAAAAACTGAGTATACAGTTTTTTTACTCTGAAGTATTCTCTGTAAGATAAGACAAAAAAAAAAAATTTATTTCAAGCAAGTCAAGAAATTGACTTTTGGCCACAAAATAGGCTCAAATCTCCCATAGTGCGCCGTTGATAGTTACGATCGGATTACAGCATACCAATTTTCGAATTTTCGGAACGGAGCTACGAATTCGTAACTACGAACTTTCGGATTACAGCATACGGGCGTATATGTTTTACTGTGCGAGAGAAGAAGGCAGATAATATTGTAGGAGATTTCATATATCATTTTTCTTCTTCCTTCATTTGCTGCTTACAATGATGTAGTAAGGATAATATAAATAAGTTAACAACTTTAACTTAAACTTTAAAAATCTTATATTACACACAAAAATCTTCATTTTGAAGATATTTTAAATGTAAAATTTGGCTTTTTAAAAAATCTTTTTTTAAAGATTTTTAATAAAAAAACAGCCCAAAAAATCTTCATTTCCAAGATAAATTTTCACTTATGGTAACGCTGCCCACGGCCTAAAGTGGCTATATGGTATTCTTTTTCAAGAATTTTCAATTTTATTTGTTTGGATTTTCCAGAAATTAGTTATTTTTCTAAAATTATAATACTTAATATTGTAGCTAATTTAATTTAATTTTTAAACAGCTAACATATTTTGAATTTATTTATATTTGAACTAGTAAATTAGGTTTAAGTAAAGCCTGTTGAGAATAATCAGGTCTGACATACTTTAAAATTTGTTGAAGTTTTTAACAATGTCGTTTTTATATGCTAGGTGGGGAAATACTTTCATGTGCGCCTTGACTATTTGAAAGAAATACAGTAACTCAAACAAATTACCACGTGTTGTTTTTTTTTCTTCAAATATTCGGAATGTTTTTCGAGATCAATTTTTTTTTGTTATTTTATATAAAAATATCGTCTAAGCTTTAACCAAAACAGTTTCAAACATTTTACAAAAATTAGGAAAATTCAACAAATTTTCGTCAAAATTTCAACTTTTTATTCTGAATTTTTAGAAAATTTTTGGGTACGCAGTTTTATAGCCCCTACAATTTTAGTATACGCCTAAACGGCTAAAAATGCGTTGATAAGAATAACAAAGAAAATATATATCCAAAAACATTACGAATATTGGAAGAAAATCAACACGTGTTCATTTGTTTGAGTCACTGTAAATAGTTTCCGAAGAAGCTAACGTCTAGCAGCAATGCCGAAGGGTAGTGGAAATGTTGATTCAAATTTAGATTCTCTATGTTCCGTTCGTTTGTCAAATCTGTCTTTTTAATTCTAACGTTTCCAAAGTCAAAGAAATTGGTCACGTCATGTTTCACTACTGTCTTTAACTTAGTTGCGACGCCTAACCGGGAACAAGTGTTAAAATTAATCGCACTTTTCTCTATATGTATAAAATTAATGAAACTTGCCAGTTAGGAAGTAACTACTAATTTTTGTCGTTTTCTCCATAAAACCCAGTTTCCCCCGATGTATTGCTAGAGCTCTAACTTTAAATATAGGCTCCATTTTACCACAGGAAAATATCTTATTGGAAAAATGGGCGTGGCACCACCTATACATGTTGCATTTTTGACACCGCATTTCTCTGAAAGTATTTGCGGTTCCATGCTCATGTAGAAAACTGAAGGTTATTGGAAAAATGGGCGTGGCATCTATTATATCTATACATATTACTAATATTATAAATGTGAAAGTTTGTATATTTGTTACTCAATCACGCAAAAGGTCTGAACGGATTGGAATATTTGGCCCTAGATAGCTGGACTAGGGACCTATTCGAAAAAAGTCGTATATATGGTCCAATTTTCTTGAAATTGCACGTACACGTATTACAGATATAAAGAGAAATCAACCTACCCAAGACGGACACGACTGGTGGTACCGAAGTAGAGTTATTTCAACTTAAAGTTCATTTAGTATAAGAATTATTTGCTGTCGGGCTTCTTAACCGATTGAATGATTGGTTTACAGTTCGAAAGGTGTTTTAAGACGCCGCAAAGCAAGCGGGTATTGGATAGTGTAATATGAGCAGTGATCGGACTGCTACCACATTGTGGTAGATCTGCCACTTTTTTGAGCATCTACCTCATCTACCACTCAAGGTCTGAAATCTACCACATATTCGCATTTTTGAGTAGTTTTGTTTTTGCTTGACATTATTTTCTTTCTTTTAAGAGCAAAAATTGTCCAACACTAAACACTATATGGTAACAAGAAAGATATAATACAAGATTCGGCATTCCTGACGACGCACAGTGCATATGAAATATGGACAAAAATAGAATTATGGACGCATTTAAATGAAAATTCGCTTCTTAGTAAAATTGAGGACGCTAAATTCAAAAATGCAATTGGTTTTTAGATAACTTACATACTTTCACTGTAAATACAGTTTGAAGTTGAGAATTTGGGTTATTGTGGCTTTTACATAGGTATGTACATATAGTTCGTTCTATTTTCAAAAGTGAGGTGTGAAATGGCAGGGCTTGGCCTGTCGATGTTCAATATAGTTTTTTATTTTTGAAAAGGGTCGCCACCTTTTATAAATTTTATTAAAATTATTCAATAAGTTAAATGAATTAGATATTAAACTATGGGTATCAATTGAACTAGTTTTGAAAATACTTTACCTCTAAATGACACGTAGAAGGGTTGCCATATGTTTAAAGAATCAAATTCACTTTAATTAAGGGAATAAGGTAACTGAAATATGTATATCAATATGAGTATAAAACAAATGAAAAACTTTTACATATTTAGCAAGAAATAAATGGAGAGTAAAAACATTCTTGAGTTAATTTACGAGTCCAGTAATTTAAAGGAATGTAATCAGAACAAATCACTGATTGACAATGTATGTATTTGTACTAAAACAACAAATACGATGGCGTAATCCTATGGTTTGACTTAATTATTATTTTATTTTAACTAAATTCGACTTTACAAACAGATTGCAACCCTATTCGTAATATTTTTAAGCTTATGGTGTACCTATCTATTTCAATTACCTATTTCCTTTAATTCAACTAGAATTTGTTTTTTTAAACAGGTGGCAACTCGCTGCATGTAGTTAATACACATTTCGATTGTTACCAATCTCTTAATAATTCATTTAACTTTTAAAAAAATTTTAATATAATTTTTTAACAATCTAATTTTTTAAAAGGTGTCAACTCTTTACAAAAAAAATAAACCTTCTATTGTCCACAGGTCAAGCTTTTTAATCTGACACTTAATTTTTGTAAATGGAACGAATCGTTCAGATCTGAAGGCACTGACAAAAAATTAAAAATTATTTTATGCATTAGCGAAAAACGCATTACTTCAGAAAGTGCAAAAAATGAGCAGGTTTTTATTTCTTCTTTTGAAAGCTAAAAGCCTGTACTATTTAATAAAGTAATATTTTTACATATATTTTTTATTCATTCCATTAAAATGTAGCATTTTTTTGAAATTTTGTTTAAACAAATTTTTTTTTTTTTTTGGAACACCGAAGGGACACCCTGTGTTTAATTTTATCCCAAAATTTTAATTCCTGTAATTCTCTACTATCTATATGGAAACAAGAAATGTCGAACCAACGTTTTATTTTAAAGAATATATTTTTGACATTTTTTCTGTGAAGAGCTTACGCCTGGCTATGCTTTTATTAAAATTCTTAGTATACAATTTGTCGACTTTAGTGGCTTCCTGGCGGCATATAATTATTATTCTAGGGAAATGTCTGTTTAATTCTTTTTAGTGGATAAATTGTCTTTAAAGAAATACCAAACAAGTTCACATTGCAGATAACGAATTTTTCGATTTATGCCCGCTTAGGCGGCACTGTGCGACGATGAAATTTCTCAATTGTAAATTTTTTGACAGGAAACGCGGTTTTGTTGTGTTAATTGCAAAATATATGATTTATAAAAGGAATTAATGGTTTCTGAGGCGTTGTTTACTTTTACTTGAGAATTGTCAAAATCAGCAAATCCCAATTAGCTGTGGCTGGAACGTGCCACATTTGTTCGCTACTTCGCAAGGTTGCTGAAATCTCTTAAAATATGTTCGAAAAATATCTTAATATGGAAGGAACTGCTTTACACTGTCAGGGCGAAAAATTGCCAAAACTCAACGCATTTTTTAGCAACTTCAATCTTGCACTATCTATACTAATTATATAAAGAGAAGTCCCTTTTTTTTGTAACAGGTAATCTCGCCAACGGCTGGTCCGATTTTCATGAAATTTTGTATACAAATAGCTTTCGGTAACCACCATGTTTTAGGCTAAAAAAATCAAGGAATGAAACCGAAACCCAAACCGAAACCGTAACCGTTTAAAACCGTTTCGTTTTTCGAAACCGAAACCGAAACCGTAACCGTTATCTTGACCTGAAAAGGAACGATACCGAAACCATTTCGATCACAGGTTTCAATCGGTTTCCAGAAATTTACAAAAATAATAAATAAAAATTTCTTTGAAATAAATGATTTATTTAACCAAAATCAGCAACATTTTGCTAAAATTCTTGTTAAGTAGTAAATAAGTATGGCAAGGTAACTTTTCGCAAAAATCTGCTGATGACTTTGTTGTTGTGAATCGATAATCGATTAATTATATTTAAGTAGTTTCTTTCCCGTACGCAATGCGAGATCCCGCGTGTGCCCAAAATAGCCCAGAAATCATGCCTGTACTCAACAAAATGGGTAATAGAGAGCGAAAATTCGAGCGTATTCGATCGTAAGTGTATTCTTCTTCCTGCCC
>NW_016157283.1:162883-190999 GCF_001687245.7 Rhagoletis zephyria
GAAGAGGAAAAAATTTATTTCGCTTTGCGAATAACCGTGCTATGAAATGCCGCACAACTGGAGAATTTCAAGAACGGATATAACACTTTCCTTAGGTTATTTAAAGCGGCAAATGACCACCAAACCTTAATCTTAGCAGACAAATGTGCCAATGAAAATCGTAAACGTGAATTGTTGGTGAAAATGTTGGACCAAAAAGTTTCAATAAAATATATAAAAAGTTTGGGCGGGACGCAGTTCGCCGGGTCTGCTTGTATTATACTAAAAATAAATTTTTTTAGAGACTAATTAAAAAATTTACCATTTAGGTGAAACTTTGCAGATTTTTTTTAATTTTTGTACAAAGTTTGATCCAAAACCAGAGATCTACCACATTTTTTTGAAATCTACCACATTTTTTCCAGATTCTACCACACAGAATTTTTTTAAAGTCCGATCACTGAAAATGAGCCGTTCAATGCACAAATTGATTAACTTCATCAATAAAAAGTTGGGAGATGCGATCAAATTACATTATTTTTTTAATAATCCATTTATATTTATATTAATATATGTTAATTAGGGCCTCCAAAATTAATTTAGGTGTTCCTTTGGTTTCCGAGAAATTCGCAAAAATGTGTGGGTCAGCTAGGTTTACGTAGGTTTTAAATTTTCCAAATATATGCTGGAATTAGGTGTCTTTTAAGTGTTCTTCAACGCCACTAAAACTAATTTAGTAGCTCCATTGGTTTCCGCGAAATTCGCAAAAATGTGTTTTTCAGCTAGCTTAGCGCTGTTAACTAAGCTGAACAATCTTTACATTTTTTTTTTTTAATTTTCAAAATACATATATGTATGCAGGAATTAGCACCCCTATTGCGAATTTCGACTGGCAGTAGATAAACGACTATTAAGCGATTATCGATTAACGATGCTATTGCGAGTGTCGCTTAGTCGCTCAATTAGCGACTGTGAATACTTTTTAATCGCTCATCCTTCTATTGCTGTTTTCAGTCGTTGGAGTTTGCGTTTATAAAATTTACGTAAGAAAGTGGTACTATAATGCATAAAAAGTAAGTCAATTGAACTAGAAGTTGTAAAAAATTGTGAACTATACATATGTATGTATGTGTCTGAATTACAGGTCAAAAATTGTAAGCAACAAAAGGCAAGTTGCGCAGTTGGTTGTGCTGATGCAGGGGAGTGAGGACAAATGCAAAGGAATTTCCTGAAAGAGTAGGGGAGGAAGCTCCGCTTCTATTGTGAAAGATATACAATACTTCTTGTGCATATAACTCCGGCTACGCCACCCACACTGTTTATGCGCAGAATCAACAGCAAAGTTAAAAAACTGCATCATTTATTAATTAACTAGTGCTCGGAAATTTGAAATCTTTATTTTATATCAAAGTTTGATTCTTTCACTACACGTGTATGTTAAAGTTTTTAAAATCGGGTCACGCGTTTGGACACAAATACCCAACATCATTGTACAAATAACTAAACCGCACCGTATTTCTTAAACTTCCATAAAGTTTATTAATGACGAAAACAGCTTTTCCTGCAAATCCTGTAAAACCTGAAAACGTGAAGCGTCGGGAATGCAACTTCTATTCATAAAATTCACATACATATGTACATACACTTCATCTTCCAACTCCACGGGATCCGACGAATCTCGCAATTCCCTCCTTGCTTTAGCCAACTCTACTAATCTATTAGCTTCCACATCAACTTCCTTCATCACTAAACCATATATCAACTAAGTCCATTTTTTTAATTTTGTAATAAAAGCAATTACTTTAAAAATGATGTAAATGAACCACTCAAGAAACAAATTTAAACAAACAAACAGCTATTTACAATTCAGTCAACCATTCACAATAGCACAAATTTTTATCGATCAAGTTACACAATAGCAAAATAAAAGATGATCGACTCGATCGACAAATTTCTATTCTACTGCCAGTCGACACTCGCAATAGGGCCCTAGGTGTCTTAGGTGTTCTTCAACGCCACTAAAACTAATTTAGTAGCTTCATTGGTTTCCGAGAAATTCGCAAAAAATACACCTAATTCCTGCATACTGTATTTCGAAAATTAAAAAAAAAATTTAAAGATTGTTCAGCTATGTTAACAGCGCTAAGCTGCTGAAAACACACATTTTTGCGAATTTCTCGGAAACCAATGGAGCTACTAAATTAGTTTTAGTGGCGTTGAGGAACACCTAATTCCTGCATATTTGTATTTCGAAAATTAAAAAAAAAATATTTAAAGATTGTTCAGCTAGGTTAACAGCGCTAAGCTAGCTGAAAAACACATTTTTGCAAATTTCTCGGAAACTAATGGAGCTACTAAATTAGTTTTAGTGGCGTTGAAGAACACCTAAAAGACACCTAATTCTTGCATATATGGATCTCGAAAATTTAAAACAAAAATTTAAAGATTGTTCAGCTAGGTTAACAGCGCTAAGCTAGCTGAAAAACACATTTTTGCGAATTTCTCGGAAAACAGTGGAGCTACTAAATTAGTGGCTGGTTAGTACTAAGTTTAGTGGCGTTGAAGAACACCTAAAAGACACCTAATTCCAGCATATATTTGGAAAATTTAAAACCTAAATTTAACGATAGGTTTACGTAAACCTAGCTGACCCACACATTTTTGCGAATTTCTCGGAAACCAAAGGAACACCGGAATTAATTTTGGAGGCCCTAATTAACACCTAAAAGACACATAATTCCTAGCTAATTTTTATTGATTTTTGGCTACTTGGGTCAGCTAGGTTTATGGACGTGTACTATTGTATGTTATATAAAGCTATTATAAACGTAATAATTTATGACTATACCAAGTGCTTGGACACTTAAATGNACCTAAAAGACACCTAATTCCAGCATATATTTGGAAAATTTAAAACCTAAATTTAACGATAGGTTTACGTAAACCTAGCTGACCCACACATTTTTGCGAATTTCTCGGAAACCAAAGGAACACCGGAATTAATTTTGGAGGCCCTAATTAACACCTAAAAGACACATAATTCCTAGCTAATTTTTATTGATTTTTGGCTACTTGGGTCAGCTAGGTTTATGGACGTGTACTATTGTATGTTATATAAAGCTATTATAAACGTAATAATTTATGACTATACCAAGTGCTTGGACACTTAAATGTAAGATTTTTCAGAAAGTGGAGTTAATCGATGTGTGCACTGAACGGCTCATATAGTAATATAATTATCAGTCGTAAATATAGATAAAGTATTCCAGCGTACGGCAGTTTCATCCACGCTTGCTTTGGCTTTTAAATGTTGTGATGATGTTTGTCAAGTTGGAAAGTGCTTTTCAACATGGCTTCAGTTAAATTTAATTTACTAGTTCAAATATAATTCGATTAAAAACCTGTTCGCTTCCTTAAAAACTACCTTAAATAAGCTACAATTTTAAGCATTTTAACTTTGGAAAAACTACTACAATCGGGAAAATCCTAACGAATAAATTTAAAAATTCGTGAAAAATAGTACCAAATAGTCACTTTAGGCCGCGTGGGTAACTTTCTGGTTAGTTGTATTAAAAAACTGAGTACGCCATTCGCTTTAGCGCCTAATTCTTCATGAGGTTGGATATCGTATTATTCTTTATTGTGCAAGATGATTTTTTTTTTCATATAAGAACCTAAACCTACAGCAAAACAGTCTTATAAATCACGGATTTCGGAGTAGCTCATCCAGTTTTTGCAAGAATGGATTTTTTTTTTCATTTTGCTCTGCTGCCGGAGAAAGGATCTTCTCCTATCCTAACATTTTTAACAAAACTAAGTACTTAAATATTATAATGTTTTTAGTACTCAAAATTAATTAAAATGAGAGGCAACTAAAGACCATATGAGCATTTCCACATAATGGTCAACCAGGGCTGAGAACTAAAATGAACAATCAGGTTTATGGGAGCTATAAGCTATAGTGGTCCGATTTTGACGGTTCCAACAAATGATTAATACAATATAAAAATACACTTGCTTACCAAATTTCAGTCGGATATCTCTCAAACTGAGGGACTAAATTTCGTTCAAACAGACAGACAGATGTGCTTGGCTAAATCGACCCAGCTCGACGTTCTGATCATTTTGGCAAGCTTTTATGTGGGTATATATCTTCTTCTTCTGGTACTTACAAACATTGGACCAAATTTATAATACTAATCCATGTTCCTGAAAGGTATAAATAATGATGGAAAAAGGATACGTTCGCGACCGATACTTAAGCTTATAAATAAAAAACTAATAGAGATATTCCAACGCGCAATTAGTAAGGAGGAAGTACCTTTAATCGCTTTAGAATATTCTGTCCCATTTCGCAGTTGCTTGCATTTTTTCAATATGCAGCCAAAAACGATTTCCATTATTATTTGTACGTTCGCGACCGCATGTGTGTTGCCTACATATTGAAAATTAAAAATCGAAAGATATACCTAGCATAATGCTTTCGAAAAATAATTAATAAAAATTTATGTTTTCCTTGTTTTTTGAACTTCAAAAGCGTAAGAACTATGGATGCCAAAATATAAGGAAAATTTGGATCCCGGTATTTCGAAATATTTTTTAAATAATCCCGGGATCCCGGGATTTATCCCTGGACTCACATTGAGTCATAACCTTTATGAATATGAGTAAAAATTCAATATCTGAAAGCATTGAAACATACCATGAAATAAAACTATTTAAAATTTACGATAAACTGATTGTAAAACTCACATATAGCTAGCTTAAAGTGAAAAGTTGCTAACTTCACTTCTTACGAAAAATCATATTTTGATACAGGAGGAAAGATAATTTAAAAATTCATCGTTTCGAAAAGGATAAAGGTCCCTGTTTTATGTTTTCTCGTTTATATTCAATGAAAGGAAAATTTGCTAAGTCCAAAAAAGCTCCGAAAATTAGATAAGGCCAAAATAGTTCGAAATCTTTTAATAAAGATTGAATCCCTCTGATTCATATGAAGTTTTGCTTTGCTTTAAACAGGCAAAATGTTGTATTCAATGTTTTGCGAAATACTTGAAGAAAATGGCTATAAGAAATTTTTTCCTCTCCTGTAAAATTTTTAAATTGCAACTTTGTACTCAAAGCTAGCGATATTTATTAAATCAGAAAAATTTGAAAGTAAAACATTTTTTAAATTGTATTTAAAACCCCTTGTGATTGAAGAACGTATACATCATAAATAACAATGTAAATATCATGTACTTTTGGAAGTAATGATTAATAAAAAAAAAAAAAAACATTAAAAAAAAATATACAAAAACAATTTCTCTAAACATTTTTATTCTACTATATAAATAAATGGCGAATGGCGATTTTTTTACAATTTTTTTCGCAATTTACTCGAAATGTTGAGGGTGTACGAGTCAAACGGATCTCAGAATCGGATATGTTGGTAGGTGGGTCTGGTTAAAAACACATACCCCTTTTTTGTTCCGGTGTTGTTATTATTACACTTAAAATGTTTTCGTAATAGCAGCAAAGCATTCAAAGCAGAGTCTTCTAATCTTGACCTGAAGTTTTTACATACAAAACCTACTGCTGAAAAACATATTTCGGCCTCAACATTTTTAGGCTGAATGTCAAAAGGTAGTCCATAAACCATTTGAAGATAATGACCCCTATCTCCTCCTTTACAAAATATTTGAACTTCATATACCAGCACGTCGGACAAATTATAAATTTTTCGATTTGAGGAAGTTTTGAGTAGATTGATGTAAAAAATTATCTAACTTTTCCTTAAAACTCTCTATTTCGTTTACATTAGCGATGCTATTAGTAAATTTTTTAAATCTTCAGAAAAGGCTCAGACTGCAATTTAAAATTAAAATTTCAAGCTTTTTATTAATCGCAGTCAAAACGGCATCTTGCAAAAATCATACTTCAAAATTCATAAACAAGTTCTTACTATCAATTCGATATTTAAAATTTTTCGGGATCCTCAAAAACACCGGGATCCCAGGATCCCGAGATTGGTATCCCTAGTACGAACGTACGGTTCGCGACCTTTGAAAATGCCCATATACACATACTTTATTTTATGTGGTGCTGCTTTCCTGAAGTATGTACCGCATTAATGTTATTTGTTCCGATTCCTGTGCGTACAGCTGAACGATCATTTTCGAAACTAAAATTAATAAAAACCTATTTGAGCAACTCTGGGTAGGGACACGATATCGAACCGAAAGTATCGATATGGTACTCATTTAAAGTATCGCTTTAAAAATATCGGGTATCCATTAATATCGGAGTAAAAAGATTCGATATAGAGTCCGACCGATTAATCGGCATCGGCAAGTATCGGCACAAAATTTAGCATCGGCATCGGCACTTTTTTGCCGATTCTTTTCCGATTATTTGAAATTGCTTTTCATATGGACTTTATACTTTATTTCAGTTGAATTCCCTTTATCTTGTCTCAAAAATGTTTCATTTGAATTGTCCTGTAAAAGTTGTGTTTCTTTCTCACATTTTGTTCTGATTATTCTCTTTTGTTTTTCGTATGTATATGTTGACGTTTGATTTTTCAATAGAAATTGGCCATAAATTCGCGCTTTTTGTAATTCCTGGTAAGCAAGTGCAATTTGTTATCAGTTAAATCTTACAAACTTTTATTTTATGGGAATAATGGCTCAGGCAAACCCTATTTGGAAGTTTTTCCAAAGAAATTCGAGCACAGCAAAGTGTGAAATATGTTCAAAGGCAATATCTCTTGGTAACGTAAATAAGAGGCGACAAACAACAGCCAACATCAAAAAACATTTGCAGACAGCTCACAAAAATGAGTGGAAAATTTACCTTAAAGAGCTGGATGAATTTTTAGCAGGAGTGAAAAAGAAAAANAAACCCTATTTGGAAGTTTTTCCAAAGAAATTCGAGCACAGCAAAGTGTGAAATATGTTCAAAGGCAATATCTCTTGGTAACGTAAATAAGAGGCGACAAACAACAGCCAACATCAAAAAACATTTGCAGACAGCTCACAAAAATGAGTGGAAAATTTACCTTAAAGAGCAGGATGAATTTTTAGCAGGAGTGAAAAAGCAAAAAAAGACGGATCCAACTTCCAGCACACTCCAAGAAACGCTGCCGAGCTTACTCCAGAGGAAAAGTGGATATTGTTACCCAGACGATCATCCAGTGACCTTGCGAATCGACAAAACCATAATGGATTTAATTATTGTCGATATGCTGCCCTACAATATAGTTGAAGGTAATGCGTTTAATAGGTTAAACATTTGTGATCCAAGCGGCGATAGCAGATATCGCAAAAAGAGCGAAAAGTTTTTCCGGACTACGTTGATGCCAGCAACCTACGATAAGATAAAGCACAAAGTTACTTATCTCATAGCAAATGCGGAATGGATCAGTTTCACAACTGATATCTGGAGCAACTCCACCAAATCATGCTCCTTGCTCAGTTTTACAGCACATTTCATAGAAGGGCCTCGTAGGCTAAAAGTTATTTTGGCAGCTAGCGTTCTGGAAACTGATCATACCGCTCAAAATATTTTTGCTGATTTAAACAAAGTTATAGAAGAATACAACATTCGGTCAAAAATTCATTTGGCGGTAACTGACAATGCTGCAAATATGAGAGCAGCAATGAAGTTGGGTAATATTAAATGGTTTGGGTGTACGGCACATAATTTGCAACTTGTGATTCTGGACGCAATTTATAACCGGAAAGATATTCAAGATATATCACACAAATGCCGAAAAATTGTGGGACATTTTAAGAGAAGTGAGCAGGCATGTCGCTACTTAAAAAAATGCCAAGAAACGCTTGGTTTGCCTAATCATTCACTAATACAAGATGTTGTTTGCAGATGGAATAGTACATATTTGATGTTAAGTAGATTATACGAGCAGAAGGCTGCCATTAATTTATATATAGCAGAACGTGGTTCTATAGAAATATTGTCTGTTAGTGAATGGGCGGATATATCTAATGTAATATCAGTATTAAAGCCGTTTTACCAAGCAACTCTTNACCGGAAAAATATTCAAGATATATCACACAAATGCCGAAAAATTGTGGGACATTTTAAGAGAAGTGAGCAGGCATGTCGCTACTTAAAAAAATGCCAAGAAACTCTTAGTTTGCCTAATCATTCACTAATACAAGATGTTGTTTGCAGATGGAATAGTACATATTTGATGTTAAGTAGATTATACGAGCAGAAGGCTGCCATTAATTTATATATAGCAGAACGTGGTTCTATAGAAATATTGTCTGTTAGTGAATGGGCGGATATATCTAATGTAATATCAGTATTAAAGCCGTTTTACCGAGCAACTCTTGATCTGTCTTATGAGTCTACGTGTGCATCTGTCATAATACCTTTAATTTCCATGATTCAAATTAAGCTCGAATCTAATGATAACGACGGTGCTGAAATTGCGATGCTAAAGGTAAATTTAAAAACGTCTTTATCGCGGCGATTCGAATTTATTAAGACAAATACAGAGTTGCTTATTTCCACACTACTTGACCCGCGTTTTAAACAAAAATATTTCTCAACCGCAGAAACTCGTAGATGTGAAACTCTATTGAAAGAACAAATAAATACAAATGATGATTCGTTGGAAGTTTTACCAGCTGTTTCTCCCATTCGCTCCTCTGAAACATTTCACACTAACAATCTTTGGGAATCTCACGATTCTGATATATTATCTCAAGGTATTCAAGAGAAACAAGGTATATCACAATTANTCTAATGATAACGACGGTGCTGAAATTGCGATGCTAAAGGTAAATTTAAAAACGTCTTTATCGCGGCGATTCGAATTTATTAAGACAAATACAGAGTTGCTTATTTCCACACTACTTGACCCGCGTTTTAAACAAAAATATTTCTCAACCGCAGAAACTCGTAGATGTGAAACTCTATTGAAAGAACAAATAAATACAAATGATGATTCGTTGGAAGTTTTACCAGCTGTTTCTCCCACTCGCTCCTCTGAAACAATTCACACTAACAATCTTTGGGAATCTCACGATTCTGATATATTATCTCAAGGTATTGAAGTGAAAGAAGGTATATCACAATTAAAAAAACAGCTTGATTCCTATCTTAATGAGCAACGTATTCCTCGGGATAGTAATATTTTTGAATATTGGCATCAGAGTCCATATTTTCTCTTGAAAAAATAGCAACCAAATATCTGTCAGCTCCGGCGTCAAGCGTTGCGAGTGAACAGCTTTTCAGTAAGGGTCTCCGAAATATCCCAAAAAAAATCAAATATACAAACAGAAATATACAAAAGAGTTTTCAGATTGAAAAATTTGGATTTTCATGGATTCTATGCCATTTCTACGAAAAGTATTTTTTTCCCCATACAAAATACATGGGAAACTTTGAGCGCTTTGAGCAACCTCTAAATATATTTTGATTTTAAAATAAAAAAACACGGGTATACTTTTTTTCGGTATAGAACAATCCTAGGGGATGAGAGCATTAAATTTCCGATTTTACTTTTCTCCCATACATTTTTGGACCACCCTAATGTACATGCCTAGCATTTAGGTTCTTATGCATTGAGTGCAAAAGCGTGTATTTGAGTACAAACCGAAATGAAATTTTATGTTCCTATTTCTTGCTAAGCACTATAAAAAAGGGTTTTATGTAATGTACATAAATGTGATATATGTACATAATAATCTCACCCACATGTGTATGTAATATTGCATAACAAGCCAATTAATTCAATTATTTGTTTCTTTTGTTTTGTTAACTACGTTAAATAAACTGTTTTTATGAATTAATACATTTGTTTGTAATTTTTTACGGAATCGGCATCGGCCGATTCTTTCCCCATAAGCCGATTAATCGGCATCGGCATCGGTACCTGAAAAAAAACTGGAATCGGTCGGATTCTAATTCGATATTCTAAATGTCGATACCAAAATCCAAAAAAAGTATCTGAATATAGGTCTCGTATGTAGGTCGCTGTGATGTAGTGGTTAGAAGTGTGTAAACTCCCGAATATATTTCTGCCATGAAAAACAGCTTCTCATAAAAATACAATCGTCGTTCAGAGTCGACGTACGACTATAGGAACCCCCTTTGTGGCACAACTTCAAGGCGCACGCGACAAATCGGAAGAGAAGCAAGGCCAAACACTAACATATTGAGAAAGCGCCTATATATTATTAGGTGTGTTCAGAAATGCATTAAGACAAAGCACCAGACTCTGTTATTTCTAAACTAAGTTCCAATTCGTGGATTCAAATCCCGCCACATGCAATCCTAAATATAGTACAAATTTCTTTACTGGGTCCCGGGGCATTGTGGTGGAATGAGGAAGCGGACGAATGTGCTAGGAAGGGATCTGAGATGGGGCTCGGGGAAGCGATCCAAACCGTGAAACCTCCCCTGCGATTTCTGTCTTCAGAAGTCGAGAGACTGACTAGGGCAGCTACCAACAGTAGGTGGGAAAATCTGCACACCTACAGGGTATCGCGATCGCTCTGGCCACGGCTCGATGGACGAAGAACAAGGAGTCTATTAAGGCTTTCAAAGTCAAACGTTAGGTTTCTCACAGGAATACTAATGGGACGCTGGACCATTGACCACATGGCTGCCGGGTTCGGAGTCCCGCATAACGATTTCTGTAAAAGCTGCAGGGATGAGGAGAAGTTAGAATCCGTCCAGCACTTCCTTTCCGAGTTTCCAGTACTTCGAGGGAAACGACTCAAGCTTCTTGGTGACCATTTCTTCGAGAACCTGGATATCTTGAGAAAAGCTCCTCTGGAAGGACTGCGGGGATTCGTCAAAAAATCCAAATGGTTCGAAGACATGTAGGGATGGGCTTGGCGTAACCCCCCATGGGCATTACAATGGGCCTTCGCCGCTTTCAAGTGAACTCTTTGCAGAGCTTCCCTTTTTACCTAACCTAACCTAGTACAAATGTATACTCTTCAAAGCACAATTTATATCGGGAAGTAATGTTAATCACATTAATCTTCTAATGTGAGTTTATGACTTTCGGTACGATACTAGGGTTCTGGTACTCGAAATAAAAAACATCGGTATCGAAGGCCAAAAGTATCGATATGCCATCGTATCGTATCGAAATTCGTGTCCCTATTTATGGGGCAAGACAGGCTACATAACCTGGGTATTCTGTCTATTGAAAATTTTATGGCTCTATCCCTGCAAAAATCGCGACTACTCCGTGCATGCATGTGAAGAGTACTCCCTAAGGGCCAAGGAGTACTCCAAAAGGAGTATACTCCATCTCTGCATTACATCAGAGTACCACAAAACTACTCCAACATATTAACAATGGCATTGTTGTTATATTTTTTCGTTTGTACACGCTTTTGTTCTTCACTTCACAAATGCTTTTTCGCAATTAATAAAAACCAAAAACAAAAATAAAAAACTAATTGTTGCCTCTGAAGTCATTCGAACCCAAACATGCAGGAAGCAAACAAATAACAGCCAGCATCTCTACACGTTCAGCTACAGCCAGACATGGAAATGTGCTTTCAAATGCTCAACTTCAATCACATTTCGTTAAAACACGAGCAGCGATCGGGTAACAATAAGCTGGTGCCTGCAAAAATCGTTGGACCATGTAATCCATTTGTGGTATATTGCAGTACTTACAAAAGTGTTCCTCTGTCATGTTGTATCGGATTAACTCGTGTCTTACGCCAGCTTATTGTTTGTTACCCGATCACTGCTCGTGTGTGTGATTGAAGTTGAGCATTTGAAAGCACATTTGCATGTCTGGCTGTAGCTGAACGTGTAGAGATGCTGGCTGTTATTTGTTTGCTCCCAGCATGTTTGGATTCGAATGCCGTCAGAGGCAACATGTAATTTTTTATTTTTGTTTTTGGTTTTTATTAATTGCGAAAAAGCATCTGTGAAGTGAAGAACAAAAGCGTGTACAAACGAAAAAATATAACAACAATGCCATTGTTAATATGTTGGAGTAGTTTTGTGCTACTCTGATGTAATGCAGAGATGGAGTATATGGTCCTGCCGTAGGACATCGCAATGTTAATTGGACCATATTTTTTATATGAATTGGTACTTAGGGAGTACTCTTCACATGTATGCATGGAGTAGCCGCGATTTTTGCAGGGTGCAGAGACACGAGTTGGTCCACTACAGCATGACAGAGGAACACTTTTGTAAGTACTACAATACACCGCAAATAGATTACATGGTCAAACGATTTTTGCAGGGATCTTCAAACTTTGGTGATGTTATAGATTCTTTTGCGGAACAGAAATCTCGGAGAAAAGAAATGTTATTAATAAATATCTTATCAAAATTAAATTGTTATTTCATTATAAATTTGTATGTACATACATATAAACCCATGTTCTTGAAAATAAATATTATTAGATATTTAATTAAAATGCACATTATTGTTAATAGTGTTGGGTAACTACTTAAGTGGTTTATTAAAATTAAATTACAACATGACGATTTTTACTAGGAGGCAGGGAAGCCAACTCGTAGGAATTCCTCGATTTGCGGGGAATCGGGGAATGGATGGGGATAAACTGTTTTTTGTGAGGAATTAGGTGTAAATAATTTTTATTTTTTGCTTCACCAATTTCATAATGATTTAAAAAAAATTTTAGTTGAAATGTCTCACCCGTCACCTTGGAATGAGCCGTATGCAGTTTTGTAGCTCGTTCAATTCTTGTATAATAAAGTTTCAAATGGCTAAAAATTACCGATGAGTTTTTTAAATCTGCTTTGTAGCATTTGCTTTCATATAACGAATAAACACAAGACCTTCTCCAAAAAAAAATTTTAATACGACAGTTTTCAGGTACTTGACCCTGGCACTTTTTATACTAGAATTTAGTGGGCTACAAAAATGCATCCTCAAAATTTTTCTAGAAAATCGAATTAAAAAGCTCGAAATTTTAACGAAAGTTTGTTGCATTTTTTAACGTTTGAAACTTGGATTTAAACGGGTTTTGTTAAAGAATTAACTATATTTTTATAAAAATAACTCAAATTAAATAACAAAAAAAAAATAATATGTAATTTTATTTAAATATTATATGAGCATTGTTAACAAACTTAATAAAAGTTTGGTTTGGTTTATGAATACATAGATACATTATATCTACATATTTAAAAATAATGCATAACTTTTTTTTTTAAATAAGGAGATATACTATATGGGTGTATCGGAGATATAATTTCATTGTCGAAATCGGGGAGTTCTCAAAAATGAGTTGGCATTCCTGCTGGGAGGGCCCCATCCAAAAAATTTGCCACGGGCCTCGGATGATATAGTTACGCCACTGATACGGTTTTTTTATTTAAAAAATTAAGAAAAAGGCAGTAGAATCTTGCTGCTTGTGTTAAAGCATACACAATGCAGTTGCGATGTTTTCCATACCGAAGGATGCAGACCTAAGCCGTAGATGGAGGTATGCAACACCGCTTTTTCTGCTGCAAGCAGAGTATGTGCTTACAATTTCAGAGACGATGACACAAAATGGTTGGACATAGAGATGATATTCCTGATAAATCGTCCACTGAGCAAAAAGAATTGGCATTGACTTAATCGATTTTAACTACCCTGATCCATCAGCAACCGATATCGACGGTTTATTTTTCAAGATATATTTTGCATAAACTAAATTTAAAAAAATATGAAGTTAGTAACGGCAAAATTGGACGTGGATAGGCCTAACTGGAGGACCTGGATGCAAAACCCAAATAGCTTTTTTGAAAAAATTGAGAAATTGGATAAAACTTACATGTTTGCTGGTGTACAAAATGTTTGTGATTGGTTGGTGTCGTAAGAGTAGGGATGTAGATTTCATTCATTTTAGAATAAAACACTTTAATAGAATATTGAAACAAAATGAACTAAAACAAAGACTAATGCGAAATAAAAAAATTCTAAAAACTGTTTCTGAGTAAGCAAAGCTCTTCATTTTAGCTGATCTTTATTTTTTCTTGTTAACATGGTTTGGGATATTTTTACCTTGTTATCTCACTAAGGGTTAATACCAGAAATGAGAGAAAAAATAGTAACAAAATCAAATTTTGCTTTCAAATACATATGAAGGCGTCAGTTTACCTGGTACACTTTATAATATCTCACTATGGGACCATGACAAATGTTGAAAAAGCAACAACAACAACGTTTTTGTCAAAATTGTGTATAAAAAGTTCCGCAGGGAGCTATGAAAAATAAAAAATTTGCTTGGAATTACACGTAGAATCATTCTGTGCTATACGCGCATAGTCGAAAAAATCCCATACAACTTCACCTGCTCTAATGTGTACATACATATCGAGCCCTTTTTGCGATTGTATCGTAAGAGAGAATTTATCGAATTTTTTTTTGTTGCACTTAGGTTATAAAGACTAGTTATACATCTTCCTGCAAGTCATAGAGTTTGAATATGTACCGTTACGAAGAAACAGCAAAGTGAATTTTATCGTTTGCTTTTTATATACTTTTACTTACCCGCAATTTTACCGTAAAAGCATAAACAGACGGCAGGGTTGATCCGGATCAACTCGGAAATTAACTCGAACGTAATCCGGATCAACGCTGCCGTCTGTTTAAGCTTTAAGCGACACTGTGAGTATAGAACTGTATTGTGGATAGTTTTAACCAAAGTTTCCTCAAAATTTGCTATAATTGAATGCTTAAAAAGCAGCTACATACCCTCATAAAAATAAAGTGCATTCTTCCATTATTCAACTGCAGCTGCAATCACTAAGTCCAGCGTGGCTTGTCTTGCGGGATCTTTTTTGAAACTCTTTCTTTCTCATGGGTTTATAAGATTTTAAGGTGTATGTGGAGGATAAGCAACAAAAGATAAACATACAGATAAACTTTGGATGATAATTTTGAAAATCAAAGAAGTACCTTTTAACAAACGGACTGCTTCATTTAAAATCTTACTAACAGCGTTGTTTACATTAAAAAAAAAAACAGGAAAACCCGGTTTGAATTNTAACAAACGGACTGCTTCATTTAAAATCTTACTAACAGCGTTGTTTACATTAAAAAAAAACAGGAAAACCCGGTTTGAATTAAAAAAAAAAAAAACAAAAAAAAAAGATTTCATTGCTGTCATGGAATCCAAATTCTGTCGGAATTGGATTTGAAAACGACAAAAAAATTATTTTAATGTCATGAAATTCAGTGTTATCGGAATTAGTGTCGTTTTTAGGTGTCACAGTTTTTATTCCTTGCAGTTGGACATTTTGTAAAAACGTAAATGGAGGTTTGTTTTATAAAAGCAAATATTAATGTATTCATATTTTATTCATGACTAGGAGAAATCATAAAAATGCAACGAAAGACTGCATTCTTCCAATAAAAGAAATGCTACAACTGCCTATGTCATTTTAGGCTCACCTATTTTTGTTTAAACTATTGAAAACAATTCAATTTTATAAAATATTGCCAAAAAAATGTACGCTAAAACTGCCGGCAAACACACAAATATGCAAAACAGTTGATTCGAGCACCGGTTATGTTTACATTCGAAAAGAGCAAAACCAATACGGTTTTATGACACCAAATCGATACCTGAGTGGAAGATCGACCTATCTCGGCAGCTAGTTCGAAAACGCCCTATCTCAGAAAACTTTTCAAGAATGCCCTAGTTCAGAATTTGATTGAAAAACGCCCTATTTCAGAATTTGATTAAAAACCGCTCTATCTCAGACGAACGTCGTATCTCAGCTGCCGATTGAAAAACGTCCTATCTCATCACATTTTCAGTGTAATTTCAGCTGAGAATGTGATGTGCGGTGGACTCGTAGACCCTCAAAATTTCGAGTGCATTCCGAAAATTGCGAATATTCTGCAATTTTTTCACAATTTTCGCAATTAACTCCAAATTTAGGTGGTGTACGAGTCGGTAGGTCTTCTTTATTGGCGCTGTAACCGCCTAGGTGATTTTGGCCGCGTCCAAAACAGCACTCCAGTCATTTCTCTTATGTGCCAAGTGGAGCCAGGTCCTTTTCCACCTGCTCTTTTCAACGCATAGGAGCCCTTCCTTTTGAATACTTGCAGAACAGGAGCGTTTTTGTCCATTCGAACGACATGACGTAGCCAGCGGAGCCGCTGAATTTTAATTCGCTGAACGATGTCTATATCGCTGTAAAGCTCATACAGCGCATCGTTAAATCGTGTGCGGTACTCGCCAACGCGTTAAGGCCCGTAAATCTTCCGAAAATCTTTCTCTCGAATACTCCAAGAGCATTCTACATGCCTCCGCGCCATACACCACCACAGGCATGATGAGTGATTTATAGATTGTGAATTTTGTACGACGAGAGAGGACTTTACTTATCAATTGTCTACTGAGTCCAAAGTAGCACTTGTTGGCAAGACTGATTCTCACGGTAGCAAACTCCTAAAAATTTTAGCTGTAAACAATGAATTAAATTACAGTTTTAATATATCTTGTATTATTTTTTTAGGTTTATAAAACGTTCCCGAAATAACTTTTCCTACTTCACCATTAAGCACTTTTCGCGATAAATTAAAAAATAAGTAATTCCTTACATTTGTACATGCATATGTGTATGTGCATGAATGTACAAATCGCACACCGTCTTCAAAAGAGTCAGAACTCAAGATTTGGTGTTTTTGAGATTATGCACTAAAAAGGTCCACAGAGATTTCATTTACCTTTCCGTAAAAGCTGGAGCAAATTTTTGCTATAATTTGTTTCAAAAAAACACCCAAGGTAAAATCGCCCTTGCCCATATGATTATCATGTGCTAAGAAATAGTTTTTCGCATTTTCTGACAAACGTATTATTTTGAGATGTGACTTTTAAAGACGGTGTGCGAAATATTCAAAAACGCTATTTTGGTATCTGGTGATAAATTAAGAAGTCAGGTTTGGAGTAAAACAGGGACAAGAATTAGCCAAAATAGCAACCCTTACCGTTTATGTGTAATGAAGAAGAAGAATCAACATCAGTTATACGCTTAATTTAATTTTCTGCTGTTCAACTTCAACAAACGATTTCCATAAACTTTTCTACTCTAATTGAATTATTGCTCTCTGTTGGAACTTGTATGTAAACGAGCGTCAATGATTGTTAAAGTACCGACTGGCAAAACTTTTGAATTCATAACGTAGTCAATCGCACTACAAGGTGTTGCTTGTCCGGCAGAAAAGGTAAGAAGAAGAAGGACTGGAGGTCTTCTGTTGCAACATTAGCATTCAAAATTACAGACGTGGTACTCATTAAGCGCAAAGGCAAATTTGCAAGGCGATAATGAGCAGCAGCGCACAGTGGTACATTTTTTATGAGGTTGCGGAATTTATTGATAACTGGAGTTCAGTCTAATTTAGTATGTTTTATCTTATAATAATAGAAAGAAGGCCTTCATTATATGTAGTTAAATAAGTTTCCTAAAACTTTCGACCCCGCATTTTTTCCAGTGACCTAAAGACTTTAGTTTGACTTTTAAATTTGTTTTCTTCAATATAGAAGTATCTGGACATTACTTTGTTTTATATGGAATTTGACCTTTTTTTTCGAATTTTTTCCATGATTATGAAGATCTGCTAAATGCGTTTTCGTTCACAGTTCTATCATTTTTGCCATAATTATTAAGAAAAAAATATTTTAAGGTTTATCGTCCTGAGCCAAAAACAGAATTTTTAACCATTGTTGATCATACACCACGGTATAGTTAGTGCTCGTCCGATAGCACCATGTACTCGATGCCTGTACATATTATTAAAAGTATCCTCACAATATAGCTAAAAAATACTCGATTATACTTGTACTCAAAAGGGCTGGGGCAAATAGTTCAATGACCGATAATAATACAAAAGCGTACCTACAATGGTGAAATGCCGTTTCTTTCTTGTGAAATTATAGTTCCTGACTTAGAAAACAGTCGTTCGCAAGGAACCGCCAATGCGACAACTCAAAATAAACTTTGTTCAGGCTTACAAAGAGCTTTAAAATGACCTTTCATGTCCTCCTATTTTTAAATTGGATTACTTAAAAGTGTACCTTAAGTAATTGGAAAGCTCATCAAAATGAATTCTCGATGATGCTTCCAAAACCAGACTTTTTCCACATCCTCCTCTGACTCTCTACTATTTTTTTTCTCCATTTTTATGTGCTATTTTAGTCTTAGCCCTAGCACAAGCGAGTGGTTCACCCGGCGAATCGTTTTTGCAAAACATACATTACTACATTTTTAAGCTGTGGTAACACAGCATTTTCACAAGTTTTGCAATGAAGTTAATAATTCAACATTATACCCGATATCCACTAGGAATGTCAATTCCGGGATGCTGGGTAGGGACGTTCCGATACCATGAAAGTATCGATACCTACTCAACTGAGCTTACTCAAATCGCTATTTCGATACTACTTATATGAGTAAGCCGAATGTATCGATACCTACTTATATCGATAATTTTTCATCCTTTTATATGCAACAAACTGAAATTAATTTTCAGGCGTTATCTGTGATGTACCTTATGCGACACCTGAGGGGAAGAGCGACCTATCTCGGCAGCCAATTCGAAAATGCCCTGTCTCAGAAAACTTTTCAGAAGCGCCCTTATTCGGAATTTGATTGAGAAACGTCCTATTTCAGAAAACTTTTCAAGAACATCCTATTTCAGAATTCAATCAATCAATCAAAAATGCCTTATCTGAGCTGCCGATTCAAAACGCCCTATCTCAAATATTTTCAATATATTTGCAGTAGAGGTATAGATATATATCGTCGGTTAAAGTGCAAAACCGCGCTTCAACAAAATGCAAAACCGCGTATCAGCAAAATGCAAAACCACGTATGAGAAGTTGTAGAAATTATTTTCTAGAGCGTAAAAGCACTCATATTTCAAAATGGCTATTTTTATAAAGCTATCGCATTTCTAGCTAGTATATTTCAGGACGAATGGATACAGATTGAGACAAGAGCTTGTGTGAGCAAATCCAATTTTTGGCAACCAATGTCAGTTACGCGGTTTTGCAGAATGACGATACGCGGTTTTGTACTTTAAACGACGATATATTTGTTCATTAGCAACACGTTTTCGCGGTTCCATTGCGTAAAGCAATTATTTTTCATAAAATCGAAGCAATTATTTTCCATAGAAAAAATATAGCCGGCAAGATATGGCACTTGATCAAATCTNCCATTGCGTAAAGCAATTATTTTTCATAAAATCGAAGCAATTATTTTCCATAGAAAAAATATAGCCGGCAAGATATGGCACTTGCTCAAATCGATTCGATACAAGTACTTTTCTTTCGATACCAAGTAGGTATCGAAACAACGATTCGAGTAAAAAAAGTATTTGGTATCGAAACAAAAGTATCGAGTACATACTCGTATTTACTTGTATCGGAACATCCCTAATGCTGGGATCTCAGACTTTTTAAGATCTCGAAAATCCCGGGATTCTTGGCAAACCCCGGGATTTGTAATTTGCACTGGACTTGTAATTTGCACTGATGGCAATAACAGAAACTCCTTTTCTTGGCCAGTATTGGCTATATATGTTTTTATACCCGAGCGCACTTGTCCACAAGGGTATATTAATTTTGTTCACATAACGATTGTTTGTAACAGCCAAAACGAATCGAGATAGATATAGACAAATGTATACATAAATGCTCAGAATGAATAGAGAAGTCGATTAAGCCATGTCTGTCTGTCCGTCCGTCCGTGGACACGATAATTCGAGCAAAAATTGAGATATCTCAACGAAATTTGGTATGAAGGTTTCCATTTATCCAAGGTAGGTTGGTATTGAAAATGGGCGAAATCGGACTGTAACCACGCCCACTTCCCATATAACGGTAATTTTCAGAAATACGAAAACTGCGAAATTTCAGTAACTACTGGAGATTATTCACTCAAAATTGATATTTACAATAAGTTTTAGACGAAAAATAAGAATATTCCGGCAGGTTCTGCAATTCACTTCCGAGTGAATTTGAGGTAAGTGCGCTTTGAATTCAAGTTGGTAGGGGTTGAAATTCACTCGGAAGTGAATTGCAGAACCTGCCCTATTATAAATTTTTGGAAAATGGGCGTAGCCACGCCCACTTATGGTTACATGTGTATATCTAAGGAACCGCTGCACCAATTTCTTCCAAACTTGGCACAACATACCAAATGGACGAAAATTTTTAAAATCGGACAATAACTACGCCCACATCCCATATAAATTTAGTTTGTAGAAATACGAAATCTTCGATTAATCAGTAAATATTGAGCTAATTTATTCAAAATTGATGCTTGTAACAATTCTTAACCAAGAAATACGTTTGTGATAAAATTTTGGAAAATGGGCGTGGCACCGCCCACTTATGATCACATATATGTATCTCGGTAATCGTTCAACCAATTTGTACCAACCTCGGTATGGTTATTGTGCTTTCCACATAAAAGCAAGACGTTGAAAATGACGGTAAATATCAGAAGTTCTTGAAACTTCTGAAATGATTAGAGAAGAAGTATGGGTACAAAATTAATGAGGAAGTCCTGCAAAAGGTAAACATATTCAAGTTTCTGGTGCAGAAGGGCTGGTAAATATTGAAAATATCATTTTAAAATTTTATTCTTGAAAATTCGCAATATTTGTTGGAATTTCGTTCTTACTTTGTCAGCCTTAAAATTACCTATTCGTTCAGGTGAATCCAAAAAATTTTAATTTTTTACATTCTAAAGAAAATTCCTATCTGCATTTCCATGTTTTTATTTTACATTGCATTGCATTTTTTAATAATTTTTGGCATAATCATATCTTTGAAACTACAAAGTCCTTCAAAATAAGTCCTGCGGTCAGAGAGAAAAAGTAAAAACGCCACTTTAAATAAAAAAGTAGGTTTCAAACCACGGCACAATAATTACAGTTATTGTCTTCCTAGAGAGTTTTGCTTCACATCGAAATTCGTGCTCTCTTATTTTCATTTTGACGCAGTTCAGGGTTGATTCTTTTACTTTTATTTGGCTTTGCTTTTTGTTTTCTCTCAATTTAATTTTTCTAATTTTTCAAAACAAAAGAAAAAACGTTTGAAATAAAGGGATCCGCACAAATTTTGAATTTATTTACAAGCAAATATTTTTTCCGGCTTTTGGAAATGGAATAAGTTCTCTATAAGATGGTTTGTAAAAAAAAATACGTGAACATATTTATATGGTATATGGGGTATGGAAAAAGGGATATTTCCTGTAGTAAACGTTTTACTGTGGGCAAAAATTATATTTTTTAAATAAGGCAGATCGGAAGACAATACCTGTAATTATTGTACCATCGTTTCAAACCCATTTATTTATTATTTATTTCATGGTAGGAGAGCTTCTCGAAGCAATTTTTTCGATTCAAGTCGTTAAAAAGTAATGAATATCTAAATCCCGGGACTAATTGTGACAACGCCATCCCGAAAATCCCGGGATCGGAAAAAGCCGAAAAGTTAACATCCCTAATATCCACCTTGTACTTGTACACATAATACCTATATGTATATTATATCTACATAAGTAAGGAAAATGCATACAATGACCAAAATAGAAATTAGGACTCGAAATTTCAGTAAGGTTTGGCTATTTTTCCTTAGTTTATTTAATGTTTATTATTTATTTTATGAAAGTAAACCATATAATATCAAATTTCCAACTTAATAACTCAGTGAGAGGGGAGACCAGTATGTTGGCATGTATGTACTTTTACAAAAAAAAAAATATTTTTTGGTTCAAAAAAAGTGCGTGGGCACTGTGGCCAATGGTAGCTATAGGTGAGTACCACCTCTCCATGACTGTAAGTCAAGCATACTTTGAAGTGCCATCTAATTGAAACTTAAGAAAGTTTAATTACATGGCAGTTAAATTGCATAAAGAAAATTTTTGCACATGCAGCAGTACATAGCATGAATTTAGGCGCCCGGTGTTTAGGCAGTCGCGTCTAAACATACCGGCCCCCCTAGACGACTTGGTCGTCTAGTGAATATGACATAGCCGGCTAAAAGGACCATGAATAACTCAGTAAGAGGGGAGACCAGTATGTTTGCATGTATGTATTTTTATAAAAAATATTTATTGGTTCAAAAAAGGTGGGTAGGCACTAGGGTTTACGTCGACAGGCTTTGCGGCGGCGGCGTGGTCAACTTCAAAAAGAATCGGCGGCGGCGGCGACGCCGGTGCGTTTGGAAACACCGGCGCTACTGCCCATAAAGTAGATTCCAAAGAGCCATGAGGCTTCTAATCTTATCATGTCATCAGATTATAATTCTATTTAATTCATTCATTGAATTCAAATATTGAGTGACTGCTGCTGATGGGTGGGCGAACAGAAGAAAGTCTATATAGTATATACATTAGGTTTCCCATCGAAAATGCTTTTTTTTTTTTGAAAATTCAAAGACCCTACCCCCTAATTTGATTCGTTTTTATGAGAAATATTATTGCCTATTTTATAGATTTTTAAAGGCCATTTAGAGGTCGCAGCCTGTCGATTTAGGTTAGAAAATACGATTTTCTAGATTCATGAGTTTTTGAATGACTATTTTAACACACACAATTTGAAAATATGTAGTACTAACGTACAAAAAACGATTTTCGATGGGCACCCTAATATACATACACCTCTATGTACTCTACAAATCCGTATGTACTATTTCAATTTAAAGAAATAAAAAAATTTAAAGGTTAAGTTATTGGGGTAATTTATGTCGGTATCAATAAATTTTTGCAATAAGCTTATCAACCGTAATATTAAATTACGGAGTTTTTACGATTTTTTGCTTGTTATACATATATTGAAAATAAGGTTGGACTACTTTTTTCCAAAATTTTAACCCATCAACTCCCACCAGAACGGGCCTTTTTGACCCGCTGTTTGAAAAATTGCTTATAAATAGTTAAAATTTCCACTAATATATTAAGCGCCAAATTTTTCTAAGGAGAACAGAATGTAATGCAAAATAATAGTAATTATTACCAAAAAGGGGGACTTTAACTCTGTGTAGAAAATATTGCGATGCGCGGGAGCAAAACCTTCCTGGGGTTTGACCACTACTTAGGAATACTAACGTAATTTTCACACAGCCACCTAGTTCTTGTATACGTCTGTGGGACCCCAGAATAAAGTGACTTACGAATGTAAAAATTAGCAAAAAAAAGTGCTTGCTTTTTATTAAAATTCTGTTTAAAGTATAAAAAAAACACACACAGGAAAATCAACTAGTCTTTGTTTTATCTCCAATAATTGAGGAGTTTGATGCAATAAGGGCGCTTCTGTTAAAACGNAAGTGACTTACGAATGTAAAAATTAGCAAAAAAAAGTGCTTGCTTTTTATTAAAATTCTGTTTAAAGTATNAAGGTGGGTAGGCACTAGGGTTTACGTCGACAGGCTTTGCGGCGGCGGCGTGGTCAACTTCAAAAAGAATCGGCGGCGGCGGCGACGCCGGTGCGTTTGGAAACACCGGCGCTACTGCCCATAAAGTAGATTCCAAAGAGCCATGAGGCTTCTAATCTTATCATGTCATCAGATTATAATTCTATTTAATTCATTCATTGAATTCAAATATTGAGTGACTGCTGCTGATGGGTGGGCGAACAGAAGAAAGTCTATATAGTATATACATTAGGTTTCCCATCGAAAATGCTTTTTTTTTTTTGAAAATTCAAAGACCCTACCCCCTAATTTGATTCGTTTTTATGAGAAATATTATTGCCTATTTTATAGATTTTTAAAGGCCATTTAGAGGTCGCAGCCTGTCGATTTAGGTTAGAAAATACGATTTTCTAGATTCATGAGTTTTTGAATGACTATTTTAACACACACAATTTGAAAATATGTAGTACTAACGTACAAAAAACGATTTTCGATGGGCACCCTAATATACATACACCTCTATGTACTCTACAAATCCGTATGTACTATTTCAATTTAAAGAAATAAAAAAATTTAAAGGTTAAGTTATTGGGGTAATTTATGTCGGTATCAATAAATTTTTGCAATAAGCTTATCAACCGTAATATTAAATTACGGAGTTTTTACGATTTTTTGCTTGTTATACATATATTGAAAATAAGGTTGGACTACTTTTTTCCAAAATTTTAACCCATCAACTCCCACCAGAACGGGCCTTTTTGACCCGCTGTTTGAAAAATTGCTTATAAATAGTTAAAATTTCCACTAATATATTAAGCGCCAAATTTTTCTAAGGAGAACAGAATGTAATGCAAAATAATAGTAATTATTACCAAAAAGGGGGACTTTAACTCTGTGTAGAAAATATTGCGATGCGCGGGAGCAAAACCTTCCTGGGGTTTGACCACTACTTAGGAATACTAACGTAATTTTCACACAGCCACCTAGTTCTTGTATACGTCTGTGGGACCCCAGAATAAAGTGACTTACGAATGTAAAAATTAGCAAAAAAAAGTGCTTGCTTTTTATTAAAATTCTGTTTAAAGTATAAAAAAAACACACACAGGAAAATCAACTAGTCTTTGTTTTATCTCCAATAATTGAGGAGTTTGATGCAATAAGGGCGCTTCTGTTAAAACGGCTTTCTGAGATATTGGCGTTAAAGTTTTTGATGTGTATAACTTTCTTGTTGATGTAGTATATAAAAATGTAGTTTTGTTGTAGAATTGATATAAAATTTCTACTGCGGAAAAAATTGTCAGATTACCAGTATTCGACCCTAATTTAACTGTAATAAACGCTTTCGATCGAAAAACATGTTACCTATGTTTTTTTCAGAGTTTTTTTTTCATGTTCAAAGACCCATATTATGCAAAAAAAAACTTCTTTTAAAAATGTAATTTTCATTTCGTAAAATAGTGTTTTTAAACGAGTAGTATTTAGTTCCTTCAAACGATGTAGTTCAATGTGCATACAACATGAAAATTTTGACCGTAATTCCTTAGGCGCCGAACGCCGCCGCCGCCCCCGCCGATATTTTCGTAACTCGGCAGCGGCCGCGTATACCTAGTGTGACCACTTTTCCAAAGACTCATTTACGTACACAAAAGATTGTAGCAACAAAAAATTTTAAAGAAAAATTTTGGAAACGATTTTATTGCTGTTTATTAGTCGATATCCAAACACATTTTTGACGTACAAACCTCAGCATATTTATTTGCGAATTGAGAAATATTTAGGTACATACACACATTCAAAGCTGAAATAATCCAATTGCTGCTAAATTACAAAAGTGTCGGCCTATGTAATCAATTCATTGATCTTGAGTAGTTTTCCTGAACGCGCATTTACTATCTGATGCAATTTCTGTCAGCATTACAAGTCATTTTAATGTTGTACCGAACAAACAAAAGATCTCGCAATGTCTCGATTTTCAGTTGTGATTTCTCATCGCTCCAAATCTGATTGATCAAAGAAAATACGCGTTCAATACGCCCACTTTTAATTTTTGTTTTATCTCAACGGCCGCTATACCGCACTTATTCCTCAAAACGAGTCTACGATACGAATGAGTTTAATATACAAAAAGTCAAATGAGTTAGTTGAATGAACTGACTCCCTAAAGTGAGTTGGAGTCATTGAGTCAACTCCTATAAATTTGGTGAGTTACCCACCCTTAACAGACACAAGAAAAACACAAATAAAGTATTCAGCAAACAGCGTTGCCAGTGTTGGGGATTTTATCATCAGTTTAACAATTTTTTAATGAGGTGTTTACACTTTCCATCAACTGATTCATTATAATATTTTTAGTTTTTATTAGTCAAAATTTGCATGTACGTATGTATGTTGGGCGCTCCTATCGATAAAATTTACGTACAACAATATTTCTTCGATTCAATTTACGTACATTTCCGTGATTTTGTGGTTAGCTTCGGTACACGGTACATGGCTACAAATTTACGTACTGTACGTGTCATTTCTTCTGACTGCCATCCACCTGGAGTGGCCAGAAGCGATTCTTGTGCGTACGGTTCAAATCGCAGCTCACAACGTCCGGATATTTATATCCACGTATCATCTGGGTAGCAACCAAACACCCGTTTGGGAGCGAGCTAAAGTGAGAAGGCGTAAAACTTGCGTGCGCTGGGTTTGGGTCCCGCCACGTTAAAATCCCGCCCAATGAAAAAATCTAAAAGCCTCGGATGATTCCCCCCTTGTTCTTATGGCGACCACGGCAAACGTATAAAGGACTATGATTTAAGGGTATGCACCTGGAATAGCCGGACCCTTAATGGGGAAGGTGCCTCTGCCCGGCTGGTTGATTTCCTTGGGGAAAACAAAGGCTGACATCACCGCCATCCAAGAACTGCGATGGACGGGGCAAGGAAAAAAAAGCGTGTAGCCTTGCGACGTCTACTACAGTTGCCACGTAAAGGAGCGCAAATTCGGTGTTGGATTCTCTCTTCTATGAGCGCTTGGAACGTACATATGAGCGCTGCCCCCGACACAATGTCAAAATCGTGCTTGGCGATTTTAATGCCAAGGTGGGCAAGGAAGGGATCTTTGGCGCCACTGTCGGAAAATTCAGCCTCCACGACGAAACGTCCGATAACGGACTGAGGCTGATCGACTTCGCCGGGGCCCGAAATATGGTAATATGTAGTACTAGGTTCCAGCATAAGAACATCCACCAAGCTACATGGCTGTCTCCAGATCGAAAAACGAGAAACCAAATCGATCATGTTGTGATAGACGGAAGGCATGCTTCAAGCGTTTTGGACGTACGTACCCGCGATGTCTGAATTTGGTATCCCCGCGAAACTAATACGGCTGTGTAAAATGACGTTGAGCAATACCACCAGCTCCGTCAGAATAGGGAAGGACCTCTCCGAGCCGTTTGATACGAAACCAGGTTTCAGACAAGGGGACTCCCTTTGGTGTGATTTCTTTAATCTGATGTTGGAGAAGATAATAAGAGCCGCAGAACTGAACCGCTCAGGCACAATACTTTATAAGTGCGTACAATTGCTGGGGTATGCCGACGACATCGATATTATCGGTAAAAACAAGGGCTACGTCTGTTCTGCCTTCTCGGGATTGGATAGAGGAGCAAAGCGAATGGGTCTGGTGGTGAACGAGGACAAAACGAAGTATCTCCTATCATCACACAAACAGTCAGAGCATACGCGTCTTGGCACCCACGTCACTGTTGACAGTTACAAGTTTGAAAAAGTAGATGACTTTCTTTATTTGGGTACCAGCATTAACACCAATAATAATGTCAGCCTTGAAATCCAACGGAGAATCACTCTTGCCAACAAGTGCTACTTTGGGCTGAGTAGGCAATTGAGAAGTAAAGTCCTCTCTCGTCGTACAAAGATCACACTCTATAAGTCACTCATCATGGCTGTGCTGGTGTATGGCGCGGAGGCATGGACAATGAAAGCATCTGATGAGGCGGCTCTTGGAGTTTTCGAGAGAAAGATTCTGCGAAAGATTTACGGACCTTTACGCGTTGGTGATGGCGAATAGCGCACACGATTTAACGATGAGCTGTATGAGCTTTACAACGATATAGACATAGTGCAGCCAATTAAAATTCAGCGGTCTCCGCTGGCTTGGCCATGTCATTCGAAGGGACAGAAACGCTCCTGCTCTGAAAATATTCAACGCGGGCCGCGATGCTGGTAACAGAGGAAGAGGAAGGCCTCCTTTGCGTTGGAAAGACCAGGTGGAGAAGGACTTGGCTTCACTTGGCATTTCCAATTGGCGTCAGTTAGCACAGAAGAGAAATGACTGGCGTGCTGTTTTGGACTCGGCCAAAATCGCTTAGGCGGTTACAGCGCCAATAAAGAAGAAGAAAGAAGAAGAAGACGTGTCATTTACGTACAGTTGGTCACACTACGTATACCTCTAGTAAGCACCGTGGCCAATGGTAGCTATAGGTGAGTACCACCTCTGCATGACTGTAAGTCAAGCAGAGTCCGAAAAAAACTCCGGAACAGTGTCCGGAATTTGATTGGAACTTAAGAAAGTTTAATTAGATGGCAGTTGAGAAGTTAGTTAGCGCCTAAATTCGTGCTATGTACTGCTGCATGTGCAAAAATTTCCTGTATGCAATTAAGAAACTTGTGCACATGCAACAGTACATAGCACGAATTTAGGCGCCCAGTGTTAGCAGTCGCGCTTGATTATACTAAAATTTTACGAA
>NW_016157283.1:191176-215549 GCF_001687245.7 Rhagoletis zephyria
TTTTTTTAACAAATTTTACGGGGTAAAAATCTCGAGAAAATTATCATACAAATTTGTGATGTTACTAACAGGATACTGTTTCAGGGCTAATACATTTAGGATCATTGAAGAAGACTAAGATCTGCAAGGTGTTGTGTAAAAAGTTTGCAAAATAATTTTTTGTCCCGTATTCGGCTCTCATAAATATGGTCGCCGCACAGTCTGCAATGTGAACGTGTTTGGTATTTTTGTAAAGGTAATTTATCCACTAGAAAGAATTAAATAGAAATTTCCCTATAAAATGAATTATATGCCGCCAGGAAGCCGCTAAAGTCTACAAATTTTATACTAAGAATATAAATAAGAGCATAGGGATTCGTAAGCTCTTCACGGAAACAAATGTCAAAAATACAAATAAAATGTTGGTTTGACATTTTTTATTTCCATATAGATAGTAAAGAGCTACAGGATTAAAAATTTTGGAATAAAACTAAACACAGGGTGTTCCTGCGGTATTCCTGAAAACCAATTTTTTTCTAATAAAAATTAAAAAAAATTGCAAATTTTAACGAAATGAATAAAAAAATATATGTAAAAATATGATATTTTTTATTATTTCATTAAGTAGTACGGTTTTTATCTTTCGAAAGAAGAAATAAAAACCTGCTCATTTTCTGCACTTTTTGAAGTAATTCGTTTTTTGCTTATGCGTAAAATCAATTTTTAATTTTTTGTCAGTGCCATCAGACCTGCACCATTCGTTCTATTTTCAAAAATGAAGTTTCAGTTTAAAGAGCTGGACCTGTAGACAATAGAGGTATATTTTTTAAGGAGTTGCCACCTGTTAAAAAATTAAATTAAAAATTTTTTATAAGTTAAATGAATTATTAAGAGATGGGTATCTATCGAAATGTGAATAAAAAGGGTTTATTTCTTAACTACATCTGGAGGGTTGCCACCTGTTAATAAAAGCAAATACCATTGGAATTAAAGGAATTAGGTTATTGGAATAGATAGGTATCACCATATGGGAGACAGACGAAAGAGGTTTGAGAAGGTTTTAGCTTGCAAATATTACGAAGGGGGTTGCCACCTGTTTGTAAAGTCAAATCTAGTTAAACTAAAATAATAATTGTGTCAAACCAAAGGTTTACGACATCGTATTTGTTATTTTATTACAAATTCATACATTGTCAATTAGTGATTTGTTCTAACTAAATTCCTTTTAAATTACTGGACTCTTAAATTAACTCAGGAATGTTTTTACTCTTCACTAATTTCTTGCTTAATATGCCCAATTTTCTCTTTTGTCTGATACCCTTATTGATATACATATTTCAGGTACCTTATTCCCTTAATTAATGTGAATTTGACTTTTTATACATGTGGCAACCCTTCTACGTGTCGTTTAAAAGTAAAGCATTTCAATTGTTACCCATATTGTAAAAAAGTAAATATCGAATGGGGCACTTGCATGGTATTTGAGCATCTAAATATTATGAGATGCTTTAAATGTTTGGGTTATGAGCACAAGTCAAGTGATTGTACAAATAAAAAGGCATGTAGTAGATGTGCTGGAAATCACGATGTTAAGGATTGCGGCTCTGATATAATAAGGTGTGTAAATTGTTGTGAACTTGTTCAGAAAAAAGTAATAGATGTTAATGTAAATCACTCAGCATTCAGTTTGGATTGCCCTGCATACCAAAAATACGTTGAAGCCAAAAGCAAAACTAAAGTTTAGCAACGAAGTATTCATGAATTGATTATCATTTATTTAAACATAAACAGTATTACAGCTAATAAGTGTGAACTTGAGAAACTAATAGAAATTTGTAAGCCCCATTTGGTGCTATGTTCAGAAACCTGTTTGACCGAAGACATTACAAACCACGAAATACAGGTAGAAACCTACACCCTAATTAGATGCAACTCGAATAGTAGACACACAGGCGGTGTTTTAATTTACGTCCATCACTCAATTAAATATGAAACTCTCGTTAATTACTCGTGGGATAAAAATATTTGGTGTCTTCTTTTAAAAATTGGAAATGTTACCCCGAAATACCAAATAGGGGTAATATATCACTCGCCAAATTCTAGCGATGCTGACTTTATCAGCTACCTCAGTGAAATTTTAAACAATACTTGCCTAGATGATAATACTGTATTTATTGGAGACTTCAATATAAATCTATATAAAGCTACAACGTACAGTAAAAGATTGGTAGAGTTATTTCAGTCCTTCTCAATGGTTCAGAAAATTAATTTTTATACTAGGAAATCGGGAGAGGTCGAAACCATGATTGATTTATTATTTACCAATAGCAAAAACATTTCGTGTCAAAGAATGGATATGCATCGGATCTCCGATCATGAGACAATTTATGTCAAGATCGAGTTGGAGAAAATATATAAAATGAGAGCAAACAAATTTATTATATCTTGGGAAAATTACACAAGTGATAATCTTCTTCACCAACTGAGGCAATACAATTACAGGGATTTTTCGAAATTAAGCATCGATGATAAATCGAAATTTTTAACTAATGTCTTGTCGCATTCAATGGGCATTCTAACATACACTAAAGAAATAAGGCTTAAGCTCATGAACAAGTGGTATGATGCTGAATTAGCAAACCTTAATAAACAAAAGTATAATCTTTACAGGATAGCATTAGAAACAGGGGCCTGGAGTGACTATAATACAATCAAACGTAGATACAAGAGGATGGTAAAGGTTAAAAAGGTTAAATACTTGGAGCATAAAATAACAGTTAATAATGGAGATAGCAAATCAATGTGGAAGCATCTAAAAAATTGCATAAGTATGTCAAAGGAAATAAACGCCATTAATAAAGTGTTAATTCACAACAACTTGTACACAACGGAAAATGAGATTGCACAATCACTAAATAACTACTTTATTGACAGCATTATTGAAATTACCTCAAATATAGAACCTGGTAAAAAAGAATCCTTTACGACTCCAAATTGCACACATAACTTTAAATTTATAGAAATCGAAACCGATGAAGTGCTTGAAATTGTCAGTGGTTTTAAAAATAAAATTGGAGGAAAAAAACTATTATCTGAGGGAGTCATAAAAGACTCTATAACATATACAGGGTACTTTTACACGCAGTTAATTAATGAAAGCCTAAAATATGGTGTTGTTCCTGATCACTGGAAAACATCTATTGTTGTGCCAATTGAGAAAGTCAAGAACACAATCAGAGCCGACGAGATGAGACCAATTAATACGTTGCCTAGTGATGAAAAAATTCTTGAAACGGTAGTTAAAAAACAACTAATAGAATATTTAGAAACTAATAAAATATTAATGCCACAACAGTCTGGTTTTAGGAAAAGGCACTCGTGTGAAACTGCACTAAACTTAGTATTAGCTCGCTGGAAAGAAGAATTGAGCAGAAATAAATACATAGTTGCCGTCTTCTTAGACTTAAAGCGCGCATTTGAGACCATCGATCAAGAGTTACTTCTAAATAAATTGAGTAATATAGGGATACGGGGCGTTGAGCTAAAATGGTTTCAAAGTCTTATTACAAATCGTTACCAGAGAACACAGATTGGATCGTCGGTATCTGACAAAAGAAGTATAGTGGTTGGTCTACCTCAAGGCTCAGTGCTAGCACCTATATTATTTAATATATACATAAATGATATTGCCAACGGTATTAAATATTGTGATATTAATCTTTTCGCTGATGACACGTTAATCATGTTAAGTGGTGATCATATTACTGATATTGTTTCAAAACTACAAGATGACTTAAATAAAATATATAATTGGCTATGTTTAAACAAACTTAAAATAAATGTAAGTAAAACCAAATACATGGTCATATCCAGAAGAAATATTGATATGCATGAACTTCGTAGTTTAAACATAAACCAACAAAAAATAGAAAGGGTGCGGAGCTTTACGTACTTGGGTATAAAAATTGATGAGAAGCTACAGTTCAATGATCATATTGACTATACCGTAAGCAAAATAGCAAAAAAAATGTACTTTATGCGGCGTACTTGCAAATTACTGAAAATGAAACCTCTCCTCAATTATTGTCCAACAATTTTCTTCATAATGAATGATAGCCAAATTTATAAATTGCAGAAACAACAGAACCAAGCAATGAGATTCATTCTTCGAAAACGATATGACACGCCCATTAGAGACATGTTATCAGCCCTTGGTTGGCTAAGTGTGAAACAACAGCACTTTTATTATACGATGAAATTTGTTAAAAACATTATTGAAGATAATTTACCAGAATACCTAAAGATTAACTTAAAGTATGGCAGCAATGTACACAATAAAGATACACGTAAGAAAAATGACTTCAATTTACCCATGTTAAAAAGCGAATCTGATAAATGTAATCTTTATTACAAGGGTCTTAAAAGTTATAATGAATTACCAAATACTGTCAAGCAATGTAAAAACATCAATGAGTTCAAAAGAAAGTTGTTTGAATTTTGTAAATCTATCCCAATATAATGTAATGTATTACTTTATATCTGTTTTCCGTTTACTATTGTTCCGTAATTTCAACTTGTAATTGCCATGTATGAATGCCCTTCCAAATGATTTTATTAGGCTTAAGCAATGTAATATTAAATAACTAGGTTAAGACTACATATATTGTAATGAATTAGGCTCAAGAGAGCTGTAATAAATAAATAATAATAATATCTAGTTCATTTAACTTATAAAATGGCGTAGCCAGGGGGGGATATGGGGGGATAGATCCTCCCTCTTCGTCATTGAACTACAATTATTTACTTTTTAATTAATAACACAATACTATTTTATCCTTCTGATTTCTGATTTAAATTTTTTTTTTATTTCAGACGGATGACAAATTATCTTTTAATGAATATATGAGTAGTCCACTTGCAAACAGCGTTATGTGATTTTATAAAAGTAAACCATAAATTAAAAAAAAACGTCTACGACAACAAGTAACATCCGAACTGTATATTTTTTTGTTACCTGAAAATTTGGATAAATAAGAACCTAATACCATTAAAAAAATAAAATTGCAGTATGGTATATTTCCAAATTTTATATTTAAAAATTCAATATTGCAAGTTTTGAAACAGTAACTTTTACATAGCTAGCTTTTTTTAGCTTCTCGTGTTCTCTCCTCTAGGAAGATTGGTTTGCTTCTTTTTTGCGACCTCTTCCACTAGGCACCGAAACTACCACGTTTTCTTGCAGTTTTGTAAGTTCATACGAAGAGGAGACATTTGAAGGTGTATAAAAAAGTATTATAGCGACTTTTGCAAGAGTAGTTAACATTTCATGCTATTTTTTTTCAGAATATAGAAAAATGTTTCACTCTGCTGTTAATGGACATGAAACCCACCAAAAACTAAAAATCTAAAAAAAATTTACATAGCGCACTTTGCAAGTGGACTACTCAATTGTTGAATATGCTATCTTATTTGTCCCTTCTTTTTATACAATTAAGGAGCGGCTGAATGGTTTAACGATGTTAGCGGTACATGTGCCGATTACAACACAAGAAGTAATTGAAAAAATTTGTGTTAAGCAACGAAGATTAAAAATCGCTTTATAAGTAATAAGATTTTGTAGACTTGTACATAAATAAATGTAAATAGATACGCGTAAATATATAAATATGCAGATATATTCAATGTGTAAAAACTGAAGTGTATACTAACGAAACTTCTACAAAACAAAACTGGACTACACACTAATTAATTAAAATGGTGTAGTAATTTAATTTTTTAAATTTAAATAAAGCATGAATTCCCCAGGGAATAACCGAGTAGACAAAAATATATAACGGTAGAAATGGCACATACATACATATATGAAAGAATGCCCACAGGTGACGCACTATAGGCAAAACACGAGGTTTTTTTCAAAATTTTAGATCTTAGCTTAGAACAGAGATAATGGAATGTAGCATTTAACCATTTAATGCAGAGTCTGTCATATATGAAACGCTTTTTAACCCTTTCAAGGCAGAGGAAAAAGATTTTCAATATGCTTTTGAACGTGCTTTTTCTCATGTCGACGTAGATATTAATCGTAGAAAATTTGTCCATAGTAAAATAATAATAAAAAAAATAAATAAAATAAAAAAATAAAAATAGTAAAAATAAAAATAGAAATAAATAAAAAATAAAAATAAATAAAAAGTACGTTGAAAACATATTGAGAACCATTTTGCCTCTGCCTTGAAAGGGTTAAAAAGCGTGTCATATATGACAGACTGCTTTAAAGGGTTAAATGCTGCACTTTCGTAAAGATATCGACCAGTATAACCTTTTTTGTTATATAAATTTTTTTGTGAAAGCTGATAGTTTACGAGTTATTAGAGTTTAAAGGTAGCTTTTCTTTTTCCAATCTGGCCCCTCGGGTACAGCATCCAATGTCCCAAGAATCGCGTCTTAAGATAAAATAAAGAGAAATCTTTCAGAAACAGTGCTAATGGTGTATTAAATATAGTGTTGTCTAGTGGAATGGGAGCCAAAATCAAAAATTAAAAAAAGTGACGTTTTGAACGGTATTTTGAGGGTTTAGTTATTGTTGTAACTTCTCTGTAGTTTTCCTATATTATATGATCATTTATCTTCACGATAAAAAAATTTTCATTCCATTATCTCTTTTCTAAGCGAAGATCTACGATTTTTAAAAAAAAAACTCGTGTTTTGCCTATAGTGCGACGCCTCTAGCCATTGTGTATCACAACTTTAAGTTATCGATGCAAATTTTTTTAACGTTAATCGTGTGTGTGATGTTTCGACATGAACATACAAAAACACTCATTCACTGAATTCCTTTACCTATTGTATTGTATTGTATTGTACCCTTGGGCCCTGTATAAGTAGTTAGATTGTGTGTTTGTTTAGTTGCCTTTGAATATTGCAGTTTATAAAAGTGTGGCAGTTGAAATGCATGTTCGGTGCTGAAGTGTATTCGCCCACACAAACGCCACAACTTTTATGAACATCCATTCAAAAAACCGGCATAGTTGGCACCTGTTGCCGCACATTAGGCTCCTTATCATAGTAGTGTAACCGTTTCGGCCGAACACGAATATTTCAATGTATGAACTCTTCAATAATTATTGCATCAAGATACACACAGTGCTTTCCTCGCCTCTTAAAGGAGAATACATAATTAAGAAATTTATGGGCAGTGCTCTAAGTAGGGTTATTGTGCCTTATTCTATAATAATAATAATAACAGTAATAGATTGGCGCTTACATATACATATGTTAGTGTTTGGCCAAGCTTCTTATCCGATTTTTGTCGTGCGCTTTGATGTTGTCACACAAAGGGGAGGGACCTACAGTTTAACGCCAACTCCGAACGGCGATTGTATTTTTATGAGAAGCGGTTTTTCATGGCAGAAATACACTCGGAGGTTTGCCATTGCCTGCCGAGGGGCGACCGCTGTTAAGAAAAACCCTTTTTTCTATATTTTTTAAAAGCAAAATTTTACACAGAAAATATCTTCAAGTGAAGATTTTGTGCATGATGTAAAATTTTTAAAGTTTAAGTTAAAATTGTTAACTTGTTTATGTTATCCTTGTTACATCATGGTAACCAGCAAATGAAGGAAGAAGGCAAATGTTGTTTATGATGAATGAGTTAAGCGTATGAAACACCGCCCACTATTATCTGCCTTCTTCTCTCGCACAGTAAAACATATACTCTATATAGTGGAGGAAAAGAACTAGATTAAAAAAAAGAGAAAGACAGGGACTTAGAAACGTTTGGAAGTAGATCGTATATATGCGGACATTTAATAAGGTGGCAGTACGAATTACAACAAACTAGTGGTGGCAAACTATCGATAGTGGACACCATCGATAGTTGATGATAGTTTTTTGGGTCACTATCGATTGTGCCGATAGTAATTTTTTCCGATAGTACGCTGCCATCGATGGTCACGATAGTGCGCTGCCGTCGGTAGTCTCGATAGTGTGGATGATTTTTTTTTTTTTTTAATTTTAATGCAGCAAAAATACATGTAAAAATTACGTTTGAAGGTTATATAAATTCATTTATTTAAATAAGGTTTCAGGTTTCTAAAGAATCTCATTGATTTTTGACAATTTTTTTGCAAATGGAATGGAAGAAATTCCATATAAAAACGAACTTCTTTGCATAGAGGAAAATGCGTGACACTGTTTATTAGAGTCCGACCGATTAATCGGCATCGGCATCGGCTAGTATCGGCACAAAATTGAGCATCGGCACCGGCATCGGCCTTTTTTTGCCGATTCTTTGGAATTTATTTTCAAATGTTCAGGTGACGCGACAGCCAACTTTTAAAAACATTTGCAGACAGCTCACAAAAATTATTTTCATGGAGAACACTGCCAGCGAAAAAAATTGCCAAAAATTAACGGGATTTTATAGCAGCTTGAAACTTGCACTTCATTATACTATAATGAAATGGTCTACAAAACTGCATACCAAAATTCTGATTAAAAAGATTGAAATTTTGGTGGAAATAAGCAGAATTTTTCTAATTTTTGTACAAAGTTTGAAATCTGAATTTATATGGTGTTTGTTGTATACCAGCTAGACTTTTATAAAAAAAAAAAAATAAGCATTAAATAAAAAAGACAAAATCGGTCAAAATATCGCAATTCTTTTATTTTGTGGACCACTATATGTATGTACATACCAGGGTTGTTGCGAATATTCGCATTCGCATTCGCAATAATCAATGCGGATCTTTTGCGAATGCGAATATTGAAGGGACCGAAAATAACAGTTTTTTTTAACAGTTAAACTTGGCCAAATATTTTTTATTCCCAATTAAAAGACTTTGCCGGATAATAAGCAAACCTCTTATCCAAAGTAAACAAGTTTGGTACCAAATGAAGAAAATGTCTAAACGAGCAAAGCCACCCATTGAAAAATATTTCAATAAAAAATGTCAATTAATTACCATAGATCAAACCTTGGGTCTGGTATATGAATTTCTTTAGTATTAAATGATAAAAAAATACAAATAGAGGTGGTAACCTTCTTTCGTTATTTCTGCTTAAAAGCTATTTCAGTCACAGAAGAAAGGATTAAAAATGAGTTACAAAAACAAAATCGAAAAACGCTGTTGACTTTACAGGTTCTCCAAATTCAGAAACAACAAAAAGAATGAGAATGAAGAATTCCTTGGAAATCAACGGTGTTTAAACAACGATCTTGCCATAATGCAAGATTGTGAAGATGGAAGTCAGGAGGATATATCCGACATTTGCAGCCCGAAATTCTCAAAAAAGAATTATTGCACCGCAATAAAAAAAATAAATATAACTGAAAGACCTCTCAACTGGTGCAGCGTCAATCGAAAAGAATTTACAATTTTGTCAAGTTTAAAGTTTTTCAAGTTTGTCGCCTCGAGCGAGTAGTTATTTAGTGGCGCAGGTTTTATTTACGACCCTTAAAAACTTTTTATTGAATACAATGTTCCAATTTTACTATACTAAAATAAACATTATTAAAAATTACTAACGTTTCCATTTTTATTTAAATAAATCACCTAATTTACTCACCTAAATTATTTCTTAACAAGTAAAAAAGTCAAAGCTCGGGCGGAGCCGAACATTAAATACCCGGCGAGAGTATTCAATAGAGTTTTTTCACCTTTCCGAAGACTACCGCTACATGGTAAGCAGTGGTGGTTTTACGTCTATTTCAAACATCTTCGGTAGAACGTTCAGTTAGATGTAATGAGATAAACTTACATAGATATATGTTGGCGGCACCATGCCCGATTTCCAAAATTCTATAATAATGTTACTTCTTTTCAAGGGATTGTTGTTAATATAAATTTTTGGTAAAGTTAGCTTCCTTAAATTTCGAAATATCAAAGTTTCAAACATTTCTGAAATTTACCGTTATAAAAAAGTGGGCGTAACTTTAGTCAGATTTCAAAACTTTCAACATTTTGCCTTTATGTGGCAACCACAATAATCATACCGAGTTTGGTACACATTGATAGAGCGGTGGTTATAAGTGGGCGGGGTCACGCCCATTTTCCAATCTTTTCTTATAAGCCAATTTTTTTCTAAATAATTATTGCAAAAATTAATTTTGAATAAATTAGCTCCAGTATTTACTGATTTATAGAAGCTTTGGTATTTGTCTAAAATATCGTTATATGGGATGTGGGCGTGGTTATTATCAGATTTTCTAAATTTATGCCGTTTGGCGTGTTTTGTGAAGGCCCAACAACTGTGCCAAGTTTGGGAGAAATTGGTGGAGCGGTTCCCAAGATATACACATGTAATCATAAGTGGGAGTGGCTACGTCCATTTTCAGTACCATCCGTCCACCGCTCAAAAGAAGTACAAATACCCAGTTTCGTTAAGATATCTCAATTTGTACTCGAGTTATCGTGTGCACAGACGGACGGACGGACGGACAGACAGTCACCGCTTAATCGATTTCTCTTTTCATTCTGATCATTTATGTATATATTTGCCTATATCTTTCTCGTTTCGTTTTGGCTGTTACAAACAACCGTTATGTGAACAAATTTATAAAACCCTTGTGCACAAGTGCGCTCGGGTATAAAAATACTTCACATCCGCATTCGTATCCGCATCCACGGATGTTATCGTTTAAACATCCGCATCCGCATTCGCATCCGCGGATGTCTAAAATTCCACATTCGCAACATCCCTGGTGCATGCGTACCTAGCATATAAGTTCTTATGCATTGAGTGCAAAAGAGTGTATTTTAGTACAAAACGAAATGAAATATTATGTTCCTAAATATTTTTTGCTTAGCACCATATAAAAAAGTGTTTTATGTAATGTACATAAATGTGATATATGCACATATATTTTTACACATACATATCATACATACATGTGTATGTAATGTTGATAACAAGCCAATTAATTCAATTTCTTTTCTTTTGTTTTTTTAACTCCGTGAATTGTACTGATTTTATGAATTAATACATTTATTTGTAATTTTTTATGGAATCGGCATCGGCATCGGCCGATTCTTTCCCCATAAGCCGATTAATCGGCATCGGCATCGGTACCTGAAAAAAAAATTGGAATCGGTCGGACTCTACTGTTTATTATACTAAAATTTAATGGACTATAAAATTGCATACCAAACATTTTCCCCAAAATTCTGATTCCAAAGTTTGAAATTTTGGTAAAACTGTAAGGAATTTTATTAATTGTTGCACAAAGTTTGAAATTGGGATTTACATGGATTTCGTTAGACTATAAGCGGGACTTTTATAAAAAAATTAATAAGCTTTAAAGAAAAAAAGAAAAATATGTCGCGACACTATTAAATGTTCATTAATTTACTTAAATTCTTGTTTATTTAATTATTAAACCTTAACATTTTTACTTTTATTATTTTATGTGGAGATTTTTTTGTGGAAAAAGTTTCATGATTTAAAGCTCTAGTTTTCTGTAAAAGTTATTACATATAATGAAACACATGCAATATAAACATATCTACAACAAAGACGTTACCTTTTACATTGTGAGTTATGGCNATATCGTTATATGGGATGTGGGCGTGGTTATTATCAGATTTTCTAAATTTATGCCGTTTGGCGTGTTTTGTGAAGGCCCAACAACTGTGCCAAGTTTGGGAGAAATTGGTGGAGCGGTTCCCAAGATATACACATGTAATCATAAGTGGGAGTGGCTACGTCCATTTTCAGTACCATCCGTCCACCGCTCAAAAGAAGTACAAATACCCAGTTTCGTTAAGATATCTCAATTTGTACTCGAGTTATCGTGTGCACAGACGGACGGACGGACGGACAGACAGTCACCGCTTAATCGATTTCTCTTTTCATTCTGATCATTTATGTATATATTTGCCTATATCTTTCTCGTTTCGTTTTGGCTGTTACAAACAACCGTTATGTGAACAAATTTATAAAACCCTTGTGCACAAGTGCGCTCGGGTATAAAAATACTTCACATCCGCATTCGTATCCGCATCCACGGATGTTATCGTTTAAACATCCGCATCCGCATTCGCATCCGCGGATGTCTAAAATTCCACATTCGCAACATCCCTGGTGCATGCGTACCTAGCATATAAGTTCTTATGCATTGAGTGCAAAAGAGTGTATTTTAGTACAAAACGAAATGAAATATTATGTTCCTAAATATTTTTTGCTTAGCACCATATAAAAAAGTGTTTTATGTAATGTACATAAATGTGATATATGCACATATATTTTTACACATACATATCATACATACATGTGTATGTAATGTTGATAACAAGCCAATTAATTCAATTTCTTTTCTTTTGTTTTTTTAACTCCGTGAATTGTACTGATTTTATGAATTAATACATTTATTTGTAATTTTTTATGGAATCGGCATCGGCATCGGCCGATTCTTTCCCCATAAGCCGATTAATCGGCATCGGCATCGGTACCTGAAAAAAAAATTGGAATCGGTCGGACTCTACTGTTTATTATACTAAAATTTAATGGACTATAAAATTGCATACCAAACATTTTCCCCAAAATTCTGATTCCAAAGTTTGAAATTTTGGTAAAACTGTAAGGAATTTTATTAATTGTTGCACAAAGTTTGAAATTGGGATTTACATGGATTTCGTTAGACTATAAGCGGGACTTTTATAAAAAAATTAATAAGCTTTAAAGAAAAAAAGAAAAATATGTCGCGACACTATTAAATGTTCATTAATTTACTTAAATTCTTGTTTATTTAATTATTAAACCTTAACATTTTTACTTTTATTATTTTATGTGGAGATTTTTTTGTGGAAAAAGTTTCATGATTTAAAGCTCTAGTTTTCTGTAAAAGTTATTACATATAATGAAACACATGCAATATAAACATATCTACAACAAAGACGTTACCTTTTACATTGTGAGTTATGGCGATTTCGTTTCTACCAAAAAATGTTGCCCTTGCACGGTGCAAAATGTGTTTAATGTTACCCTCAACCCTTTGAAAATGCATGTTTTGCCTTCTTGTCCTTGTCCAGATCACACATTTCATCATATTATCGTTTTAAGTAACCATCTGATTTTCAGGGCAACCATCTCCCCTGACAAAGCTTCAAAGGGTAGAAAAGGTGCCTTTTCATTTCATTTCCATTTCCATTTCAAGAAACGAACACACAATTTTCTCACCCGAACACGAAAAGAGAAAAGGGCAATCAAAAGGCGACATTTTTTAGTAGAAACGAAATCGCCATTAGGTATTTGCCCATATTTTGTTACACGTGTATTATAAAAAATTTCACACAAACGCGTTTCAACATAGATATGGTACATAAAAATCATACCTAGATATGGCAATTCCTCGATAGTATCGAACTTCAAATATGACCGATAGTGGTCGCCAGCGATACTTGCAATAGTGATGTCCCATCGTTACTATCGATAGTGCCATCGATAACTTGCCACCATTACAACAAACACATCATCTTTATTTTTTTTAATTAAGATTTTTGGGAGACTTTTTGTGGCAATACTGCTTACCACTACAGTTGTTAATATTTTATTGGTTTAATTTTTGGTTAATAGATTTTATAAAAAGAAATCTTAATTTAGCTTCAAAATAATTAAATATCTATTCTAATCTTTTGGCGATCCTGCAAGTCCGTAAGTTAACCGCAAGAGAAATATACGCGCATACTGTCGGCCGTTGTGGTGTAGTGGTAAACAATGCACGCTTCCACTCCGCGCACCTGGGTTGAAACCCTGGTCGAAGCAACATCGCAAAAAAATATAGAAAAAAGGTTTTCTCTTAATAGCGGTCGCCCTCGGCAGGCAATGGCAAACCTCCGAGTGGTTCTCTGCCATGAAAAACAGCTTCTCATAAAAAATACAATCGCCATTCGGAGTTGGCGTAAAACTGTAGGTCCCTCCGTTTTGTGTGACAACATCAAGGCGCACGCCACAAGTCGGAGGAGAAGCTCGGCCAAACACTAACATACATATGTGTAAGCGCCAATCTATTATTATTATTACTGGGGACCGTAGCAGATATAAAATATTTTATAATAAAAACCATATTTTAATTATTAATTATACTTTTTGGATCTTATAAAGTCAATTTTGTTAATTCTTAGACCAAGCCAAGTCGAATCAAATATTATGCTAAAAAACGCGGTTATTTGCTTACAAAACTGCTCTGCTTTTATTTCTTTATTTTCGCGCATCACCCTGGGGGGCTCTTTATAATTTTATATTGTAGATAATCATATCTGCGTGGTTGTCAGGATACATTTGATTTTCATGAAATCTACGAAAGTGTTATCATTTAATCCGAATAGCTACGAGCGTAAATTCGAAATTCGTAGAGAGCCTTCATTGAATCCATTAGAGCCGCAAAACTATCGATGGCACTATCGATATTATCGATAGTTTCAATCTGTCACCACCATCCATAAATGGCGGTCACTATCGCGATACTATCGGAAATCTTTTATTATTGCTTTTTTATTCCATTGTCCGATGTGAGTTTTAATTCCTTCAAGCCTTATCTGAGTATTTTTATATGTAGAAAATGAGCGGCATCTTCAACGAAAAATTGCCAAAACTCAACGGTAAGCCCTGGCTTTTCCAAACTAGCACTTTTTACTAAAATGTAATGGACTACAAAAGTGCATACTCAAAACTGTTTCTAAGAAATCTAAAACTCGAAATTTTCATAAAGCTTGGTCGAGCTTTCCAAATCATTGTAAAAATTTTTAAATTTGGACTTGCATAGTGCCGTAATACGGATCTCTCTTACCGATACTATCGAATGATAAGGTAATATTTAGATACCATTATCTGCTGATGAAGCGAGGAAATATTTGTTTAACAACAATTTATTAGTATAGTTATTAATAAAATCTAAAGTTTAAAAAATAAAATAAAAAATGCTAAAAGGTTCCGGATCTGTCAAATAGCACTTAAGTGCCATTGCGACTGTAGGTGAAGCGCGAGCAAAATGACATACACATAAGGCTTGATTCCTCGGGCTAAATCTAGTTAAACTGACAAAGAATAAAAATTTTCTCAGAGCGAATAAAAATTTGCTCAGAGCGAGAGAGTAACACTGAAAAGTACGGGATCGCTTTCTAGTAAAAAATTGTAGCTTCTGACAAGTAAACACACTCAGCTCACACATGTAAATAACCAAAAATACTTAGAAATTCATTAGATTGATTTTCAAACACACTACAGCTGGTTTGACACATTTACCAATAAAAAATTTTCGGGCGGAAATTGGGAACCGAGTACGGGTTCAATTTCCAGTAAAATCTGGTAAAAATAGTAAGTTGGGACTCATACGGGATCACGACTATACATATGTGTGTATGGATTCAGTGATAGCAATTTTTTCGTATTCGTAGCAGGCATTCGAATTCGTAGATTTTCTACGATGGATTCAGTGATAACCCTGAAAAACTTGATTAAGCTCGCCGTGTACAACGCAGTACACAGTTATGCTATGAATGGGAAATCAGCAAATGGTTTGAAAACTAATTCAGGTAGTGTTTGTAAAATGTTTAATACAGCTGTATCTGTAAAAATTTTCACACTTATTATTCGATTTTGCTAGAAACTATGACTCAACACTCCCATTCAATAACGTATTCTGATGTGAATCTTTTCTCAAACGTACATATGTACATATGCATGTAATTTATGGCAACTGTCAGAACAAATTTTGTTTGAATTATTTTTGCGCTATTTTTTTTTTTATAAAAGTGCGAGGAGTTCGATTTCAATGCAAACTTAAATCTACTGCATTCTATTTTCTCTACACACCTTACTAGTTGGTTATTTTGTCAGAGCTCTTTAGAGTTATGAACTTGACACGTACGAAAAAGAAAACTCGAATTCAAGTACAGTCATTAATACATATTTTAATTAATTATTGTATTTTTTTAGGCTCTATTATGTTCCACGTGAGGCGCCGGCCAGCGGACTCTCAACCGCGTCGACGTAAGAAGAAGCCGTTGGGTGCCTCTAATGGGACCAACAGCATATCCAGCGATCGAGAAGGGGCAGTGCTAGTGGAGGTAACGCACAGTGGCGATGGAGGACGTCGTATTAAACTCGGCAGTGACCCAATAGAGGTGAATAATGCTAAATCATAATTTCTGTTCTAAATAACGCTAAGTCGATATTTTCATATATATTTAACAGGTTGGATCAGCTAATACGAATTCGCTGCAGCTGTTTGGGCCATCAATTCAGCCACGTCATTGTCTAATTTCGTTGTTGGAAGGTGTTTGTACTGTGACCCCATTACATACTGATGCCCTGACCTTTGTCAATGGCCATCACATAACACAACCTACTATTTTGCATGTAAGTATCCTCCAAGCGTATAAATATGTGTGCGTAGTTAGTGCGCTAGGTAGTAATTTTTTTCGCTGTACTAGAATAAGACACAGCGACCTAAAAGATGTTTTGTATCTCTTGAAGAGAGTCCATAACCCAGTGTGGCCAAGATACCTTCGGATTCCCTAATGAATTCTAGGAGGGTCTTGAAAGACAAATTCCTTATAGCAAAGGGTTCGACCATTGAAGATTTAAAAGAAATCAGTCTTTTTCTGGCCGGACAGTAACAGAGAGTTGGCTCCGAGGTTTCGTCATCCGGTCAGGTACCCAGAAAGTAGCCTGATGTCTTTTATATTTGCTAAAACAATGTCGTTTCTGTTGAAAGGTTAGCCGAAGAGCCTGGCCTGTCTAAGGCGCCCCACCGCCCCCAGTACTTACTACGTTCCGAGTGTCGTCGGCGATCCCGTTGCCTTCGATTCCACAGCGACCTGGTACCCAGCACAGTGTTACCATGTTTTTGGCTGCCAAAATTTATAGCATGTCAAATCAGTCTCTAACCAGCTTGGATTTGATAGTCCTTTTTGAAAGGGCCCGGATGACTGCTTGGCTATCTGAAAAGGTAACTAGAAATGCGCCCTTTAAGCCCTTTTCAATGTTAAATTTTGAGCAGTTTAAAATTGCGACTATTTCAGCCTGAAACACCATTACAATTACAAGGTTAGGTCCAAAGATACCTGATCCTGCTGTATCCACCATCCTTAACCGTCTGTTTACCAGTGTACGTATCTGAGATCAAGTGCGGGGAGCCCATTTGCCCAATTTTCGCGATGTGGGATTATCACTTGGAACTTTCTGCCAAAGCAGACCTCCCAAGTCATAGAATCAGAGATTCCGCATATTTCCAACCCTGGTACCTTCGAAAGAATACCTTCATATGGAGAGGAGTCCATCCAAGGAGCGACTCTAGAGCCGCAGTTGAACACATTGTTATTGATCCAGTGGTTGATAGACAGGCCAATCCTTGCAGTTTGTTAAGGCGAGGTATGTGGGTTTTTGCAGTGTCTTCTGCCACTATGCTATGCATGCATAAGACACAATCGGACGGACCATCATACGAAAAGTCTTCTGCAGGCCCACGTGGGCTGTGTGGCTTTAGCAACCGTTCTCTCAAGATGGGAGTTCCAATTAAGTTCCGAGGATTTATGCTGAAGACCTCATTGGCACACCAGTTGGAGGAGCTGCACATGTAACGTCAGAGACAGTACTGCCGAATTTTCCCGTAACTGTAATTGCCAGGTCGTTTGCGTATCCCACAACTTCATAAATACACTCATGTAGTCTGACTAAGAGGTCGCCCACAACAAGTGACCAAAGCAAGGGAGAAAGGACCCATCCCTTGAGTATTGCCCAAGGAGGCATAGCGTCGATCCAACCAACAGTAGTAGTAGTAGGGTCAAAGCCTCTTTGGACCAATGCCCTTGAGATAGATCCATAGGCAGTATTGTCGAAAGCCCCTCGATGTCTAACAAGGTATACAGAGCGATCTCCTTGGCTGCTAGGGCACTCTCGATCGTACTAACCAGGGCCGAATCCGTTGATTTCCTTTTGACATAAGCGAATTGTGTGTAATTTAAGGGAGTGAAAGTGTTAGGCCTCTCCCTAATATGGAAGTCCAACAGTTTCTCTATAGTTTTGGGAGTGAAGGAAGTTAGGCTAATAGGTCTGTATGATTTAGCTAAGTCAAGAGGCCTATTGCCCGACTTCGGAATAAAAACACGGCCACCTTCCTCGAAGCATGTTTTACCAATATATTCCCAGCAATAACTAGCCCTAAATATACAGAGCAGGGGATCAATGATATCCAAAATACTTCTTTGCGGTAGTGCTGGGAAGGTCCCATCACCGCCCGCTGATTTGAAGGGTTTGAACGACTACCGCCCACCGTACCTTTTCTTCTAACTCTAGGAACTTGTGTTCGGAAGAGACAGGGGCCATTAGGTCATGCTCCACCAAGGAACCTGGGAAATGCACTTGAAGCAGGTGGTTTAGAGTCTCCCTGTTATCGTCGTAAAGGTGTAATCTTGCGTCCTAGGATGCCTATCTCGTTAAAAGACTCCTTTGATAAAATTGTATGCTTTTTAGAGGCGTAAGGCAACGTTTCTATTGTTTCACATTGTCGCCTCCATGATTCTCTCTTCGAGCGTCTAATGATTTTATTATAGTCAGTGAGGCAGGCCTTATACTCGTCCCATTTCTGTGTCCTTTTAACCCTGTTGAAAAACTTCCTGACAGTTTTGGGATTAGCGTCCAGTTCCCCGTTCCCCCAGGAAACTTTGTGATTCATCAAGGTGGAACAAGTAACTGTGCTGTCATGGAAGGATTCCAACAGCACTCTGTTAAGCAGATCCGCTGCGACCTCCATTTCGTCGATTGAGCCATTGGTGGATAGCAACGAGTCTGCTCTACCGTTCACTAAGGTTTTAAAAAGGGCCGAGCCAGTTTTTCTGGGCTGGAAAGTCAAGCCTCGGAGCTCAGATCGGCCTGGGATCTCTGAAGATATGTGTTGATGATCCAAGAGCGAAAATTGATCTGATGCAGAGAGCGAGATCTAGTATCTCCTCCCTGACGGCAGTAATAAATGTAGGTTTGCAACCCCTGTTCGCAAAGTCTATGTTGTTTTGTAAGAGATATTCTAAAAGGTACTCACCCCTTTCGTTGATATCCAAGCTTACCCACACCGTGTGGTGGGCATTCGTATCACAACCAATAACACTATGCGACAAAATCAAACTTGTTGGCTCGGTATTGAGTAAAACCAAATGCAAGTGATTATTTAAGATGTCAATAATACTACGTCAATGGCTTTTTTCGAGTTTAGCTCAAATAATTGAATCCTCGCACATCATTTATTGTTTCATTAGGCTAAGTTCTTGAGAAATATTGTTAGAAAATACTTATATAAGACTTTTTTGATACGAGGAATTCGATTTTGATGTTCGTTTATTATTAGCTTTGCGCTAAATGGCACTAAAGGCCAATTTTATTGAACTTCATTGAAAAAAATTTTCAAATAAATGCTCTAATTATAGGTCTTTATTAAAAAATTCAGTCGCGAAATGATTTTAAATACCGCAATTAATATTTTAAACAGAAATTAATTTATTTACTGTATTTTTTTTATTCTTTTTTTATTTTGTATTTTATTTTGATTTTCAAAATCATTGTCATCTGAAAAATATTCAAAGTTAATGCTTGCATTTACGTAATCAGCTGTAGCCATTATACACCAACGAATTTCCAACAATAATGTTTATGTTTCTTTCACAATTAACTATTTTTTAATTAAAACACCAAAGAAATCGAAAAATTGCTGTTATCGAAAACCCACAAAATTAAATAATTCCTCACAATAGTCGTTCCAGCGATTTTCAGAACTGTCAAATAGCAAAATTACACTCAAGCGAGAGTAATAAAATAACTATAACGATGATTTTGATAATCGAAATAAAAAGCAAATAAGAAGGAAAGTTTGAAAAAATAGTAGACAAAATAATAAAACAAAATACAGTAAATAAATTTATTTCGGTTTAAAATATTCAGTGTGGTGTTTTAAAATTGTAGTTTTAATACAAATAATGTAATTTTCACATCGCGACTGAATTTTTATTAGTAGAAACCTCTAATTTTAGTATTTATTTAAAAAAATTCAATGAATTGTAATAAAATTGGCCTACAGCGCCATCTAGCGCAGAGCTATTAAAATACAAAATTCGAATATGAATTCCTCCTATCAAAAACCTTTATATTAGTGTTTTCTAAGAATACTTTTCAAGAACTTAACCTAATTAAACAACAAATTGTATGCAAGGATTCAATCAAGGATATCTTCCTTATTTGAGCTAAATTTGAAAAAGCCATTAACGTAGTATTATAGACATCTTCAACTATCACTTGCATTTGGTTTAACTGAAACCGATTTCAGCTGTCGAACAGTGTAATAACTGGCGATTTGTGCGTCGACAGAATTCGACGAGCTACTGTACCTCCAATGGTGGTATAGTGGGGATGTCACCAGAAAAGTAGGCGGATGCAATTATGTATATATCGCACACCGTCTTCAAAAGAGTCACAACTCAAAATAATACGTATCTCAGAAAATGCGAAAAACTATTTCTTAGCACATAAAGAAAGGCAATATAAAGGTAAATAAAAGCGCTGTGTACATTTTTAAAGCATAATCTCAAATATCCCAAATTTTGAGTTGTGACTCTTTTGAAGACGGTGTGCGATATGTACTAGGGATGTTTCGGATGTCATATTTTTCACAATCGCGAATGTGAATGCGAATGTTAGGAATAACATTAAAAAAGCTATAATCAACTTAAGTCATCGTTTTTATTACTTACAAATGTTTATAAATTATTACAACATTGAACGAGTGCAGCGTTGCCACTAACAATTTTTCCCCCCTACCAATTTTTTCCCAAATCCGACCAAAATCGTTTACAACCTACCAAATAAATTTCAATTACAAAAAAGCATTCTGAAAGCATACAATTCCTTTATTTATTTAAGATTAAATGTTTCGAATACAAAACATTTACATACACACATATATGTACTTTGAACATTTTAAAACGAACAAGAAATAAATAAATGCAGATACAGTCTTAGGCACAGAGATTTAACATTTCTTGGTTGTATGAATTATATACATATGTACATGTTATGTATCAATAAGTTTAATTTCTTCAAAGTAAATTTAAATCATTTAATTACACATGCAAATCTTTAGCAGCCGACCCCACACATAGTGCGGGTCATTTTTGTTTACAAGTTCCTTGCATAACATTATGCTATTGATACTGTCAATCTTAAGTATATTTCTTAGTTTAGTTTTTATCATAGAACGCGTTGATAATTAGCCGCAGAGCTATGTGGTAATGAAATTATATTAAAAACAAAATTGGCGAGATGCACGAAGCTATTTCCATTTATTCCATTTTTAATAGAATAAACTTTTTCCCAAAACGTATCAATATCCAGATCGGTGGAAATATCAAGCCCACTTAGCCTCAGTAAATTCCACAGCGTGGTTATTATATCAATAGTGCGTTTCTGTAACAAATGCGATTTTATATCGCAAAATTTGCCATAACGCGGTATCGCATAGTTGATATTGCAAACGATATCCGAAGTGTTTCTGTAACTCAAAAAACTCAACTTGCGATATATTGGTGGTGAGTTTTGTTAAAATTACACAAACTATCAGAATGAACAACATATGTATGTGTTTGTGTAATTGTGACAAATTGAAGCAAAAAGTAAGAAGTTTTATATATTTTGAGCATTAAAAACATTTAATTGATTAATGCAGGAACAAAAACTAAATGTATACATTTTTAATTGATTCAATGTTGTTTTTAGTGTCAGAACTTATAAATGATGGTTGCTTATCTACTATTTAAATTAAATTTATCAAGTCTGTCTTGTTAACAAACATAACAACATACATACAAACATTAATTTCTTTGAAAATATTATGCGCTATATTTTCAGATTTATTCAACAAAATATACACCAACCAAAAAAAGTTTCCCGTATAATTTCTTTTTTAACCGACTCCACAAAAAGGAGAAGGTTATCAATCCGTCAGAATATTTATTTTTTTATGTATGTTACCGCATAACTTTGGACCACGTTAATCGATTTGTATAATTCTTTTTTAAAGGAAAGTTGTTCCTCTCAAGTGTTTTTTGCTTAAAAATTACTTGTTACAATATCTGTTCATAATGTTTTTCACACAAACATTTTTTCGTAAATTTGTTATAAAAACACAATTCTATAATATAAATTATTTGAACAAAGTTCCAAACTTGTTCTAAAAATCAGAAAAACTTGCAAAATAATCAGGGAAATTTCAAACTATTTTGGCGCAATTTTCGGAAATTTTTTTTGGTATGCAGTTTTGTAGCCCATTCAATTGTAGTATAATAATATGCTTATTTGAAGTTGCTACAAAATGCCGTTGATTTTTGATATTTTTTTCTGAGAGCATCAGGCATTTTTTCCGTACAATGTATGTTTTTTGTATAAAAATTTTTTCTGTAAAAAACAATTTATTTGTTTTAAAAAAATCTAAAACAATTGAAGTCATATTGAACGTTTTTTGCTGCGAAAACTAAAACTCGCTTGACTTACAGCTAGTGATATATTTATCGCATCGTTTATCGCAATATCTTTTTCACCACAGTTACAGAAACACTCGCGTGCGATAAAAGTGAAAAAGGGTTATATTTTACGATATTGGGTGTATCGCAAGGTTACAGAAACGCACTACAGAATCGANTTTTTGCTGCGAAAACTAAAACTCGCTTGACTTACAGCTAGTGATATATTTATCGCATCGTTTATCGCAATATCTTTTTCACCACAGTTACAGAAACACTCGCGTGCGATAAAAGTGAAAAAGGGTTATATTTTACGATATTGGGTGTATCGCAAGGTTACAGAAACGCACTACAGAATCGAAATCTATGAGATGGGGAAACTTAACAAAAGAGGTAAAATTGGTAAATCTTCTTTAGAAACTACCTTAGCTGGTGTCATTATTTGTAAAAATTTTATATCTTTACGCTTGAAATCAAATCTTAAATTTGTTTGGTCCAAAAACTCTATGTAAAACTTTAATAGGTTTTAACTTCCAGGATTCCAGAACAATTGACATTACTTTTCATAAACATGTCAGCTTTCGTTCCAACAAAAATGTCAGATATCTTAACATGATTATTTTAATTTTTAAAATCAACATTAATATGTTACAGAACGCATATTTACAGCCGAGCGCGCTTGTGCACAAGGGTATTATAACTTTGTTCACATAACGGTTGTTTGTAACAACCAAAACGAATCGAGATAGATATAGACAAATGTATACATAAATGATCAGAATTAAAACGAGAAGTCGATTAAGACATGTCTGTCTGTCCGTCCGTCCGTCCGTGTACACGATAACTCGAGCAAAAATTGAGGTATCTGAACGAAATTTTGTATGTAGATTGCCCTTTACCCTTGCCCTTGGTATTGAAAATGGGCGAAATTGGACCGCAAACACGCCCACTTCCCATATAACTGTAGTTTTCAGAATTACGGAAACTGATATATTTTAGTAACTACTGAAGATAATTCAATCAAAATTGATATTTGCAATAACCTTTAGACGAAAAATAAGAATATTACAAATTTTTGCAAAATGGGCGTAGCCACGCCCACTTATGGTTACATGTGTATATCTTGGTAACCGCTGCACCATTTTCTTCTACACTTGGAACAGTTGTTGGCCCTGGTACAGCATACAAAATCGCCGAAAATTTTTAAAATCGGACGATAACCACGCCCACATCCCATATGACGGTAATTTAGAGAAATACAAAATCTTCGATAAATCAGTAAATATTGAAGCTAATTTATTCATAATTGATGCTTGCAACAATTCTTAACCAAGAAATATGGTTGTGATAAAATTTTGGAAAATGGGCGTGGCCACGCCCACTTATTGTTACATGTGTATATCTTGGTAACCGCTGCACCAATTTCTTCCAAACTTGGCGCAGTTGTTGGCCTTCGCACAACATACCAAATGGCCGAAAATTTTTAAAATCGGACAATAACCACACCCGCATCCTATATAACGGTAATTTAGAGAAATACAAAATCGTTTCACAAATGCAAGTACACCTTTAGCCTTGTTGACTGTCACATTAATGTGAAGATTAAAATTAAGCTTAGGATCCATTGTGATACCAAGGTCCACAAAATTGTATACCTGTTCCAGGTTATGGTTACCTATTATATAAGAAACTGGCAGAACAGCTCTTCGCGAGAAGCACATTACTTTACATTTCTTAAGATTTAGAGGCATAAGATTTACTTTACACCAGTAAGCCATGCTGTTTAAGTCTGATTGTAGCAAAGACCTTTCTTCAATTGAAACGTACGATTTATAAAGTTTTACATCATCTGCATACATTAAAATTTTGGAGAATTTTATATCTGTAGAAATATC
>NW_016157283.1:216365-241655 GCF_001687245.7 Rhagoletis zephyria
ACTAACTTCTTCAGATGGTATTGAAGAGTCTACGGCAAAGAGTACGCCACCGCCGACTCTGTCCTCCCGATCTTTTCTGTAGATATGATAATTATTTGAAAGAATCTCTGAATTAAAAGTGTGAGGTTTGAGCCAAGTTTCAGTCAAAGAAATTATATTATAATTGCATTCAAGGCCATTAAGATATAAATTCGTTAATTTAGTATTTATGCCTCTTACGTTTTGATAATAAATACTTAAAGCAGATTTAGTAATCAGTTTTTTGGTTCTGTATTCTGACGGGGAATATTTGCTAAATTATTATTTTTGTTGGGCCTATACTCAAATTCACGAACGAAAGCTCCGGAGGGCCAAAAAGAACTACTAAGCAGCATGTCAAAATAAAATATAAATAAAGCTAATTTATTCAAAATTGATGCTTGCAACAATTCTTAACCAAGAAATATGTTTGTGATAAAATTTTGGAAAATGGGCGTGGCACCGCCCACTTATGATCACATATGTGTATCTCGGTAACCGTTCTACCAATTTGTACCAAGCTCGGTACGGTTATTGTGCCTGCCACATAAAAGCAAAACGTTGAAAATTATTGAAATCGGACTAAAATTGAGGCCGCTTTTCATATAACGGTAAATTTCAGAACTGCTTGAAAGTTCAAAATTTCGAAATTTAGTGACTCTAATTTACTCAAAATTAGTACGCCCCAGCTTACCATGCAGCGGTAGCTTTCGGAAAGGTGAAAGTCATATATTAAATAATTGCGCCGGGTATTTAATGTTCGCCTCCGCCCGAACTTAGACTTTCTTACTTGTTATAATTAAGAATTTAAAAACTTAATTCAACTATCCGACCAAAATCTTACTTTACCGAACAACCTACCAAATGAAATGGAAGCGACCTAATTTGGCCGGAAAGGACAGTAGTGGCAGCACTGAACGAGTGCTTAAAGTATACAGTGTTTTAGTCTAGTAGTCAAAGTTCAAAAGGGGCATATTATATTTCAAAAAAAGTAATTTTGCTGCCTTTTCTCCCATGAGGAGATTTCTTAGAGGCCGTATATAAGGCCGGCTGCACTGAACAATTGCTCTTTTGGAACGCTGGCGGGTGGTGTGCTCAAATATTTGCGGGCCAGATCTGTCAATTTGTCGTATTTTGGTTTAGCTTTCCACCAATCGAGAGGATTTTCACCGAGATAGGAACGTTTTTCTTTAAGGTAGGCCTTCAATTGAGCTTTAAATTCACATTTTTTAATGTCTCCTGATTCTACATCCGAGCCTTCGCTTTCGCTGGAGAAATCTAAAATTATTTCTAGGTTGCTTCTAAGACTTTTATCAGTACTTGTTGAAGGCCCATCAATTTGCTTGATATACTACTTAACCGTTTAGCGCCTGAAGCAAAAAGCCCTGGTTAGACAGACTTAGAGCCAACTCAACTTCTAACAATATTAGAGTGGACTCTCTGCCCATGTACACATTCGCATTCGCAAAACATTCGTATCATTAGATGCGATGCGAATGTCGAATGAGAATGTGTAAAATGATGCGAATCATTCGCATAACGAATGAATGAAAATATTCGCAACATTCCTGGTAAGTTTGATAGTAAGGAAGCACAAGAGGGGATTTAGTGAGATTTACATGTGAAATAGTGGCCCTTATTATGAGCTGCATTCGATTTTCGATCTTCGCTGGCTATCGAAGATCGAAGATCGAAAGTGAAATTTGTATTATGAGCTATGCAAGCGTGTCGAAATTTTCGTTGAGTATCGAATTTTCTGTCGAACAGAATTTTGCTTTCGTTGGTGTAGCAAAGTGTTAGAAAATTGTGAAAAATTTATGATTTTGCATTTGTTTTCTTACTTTTTGGCGGCTAGACACTAATTTGGAACATTTTTTATTAATTTCATGCCGTTCTAACGTCGTGAATACTAAACACAAGATCGAAAGGCTGGTTTGTCTCCGTTGCTACGATCTCTGAGAACAAAATCATAGAGCTGTTTATAGTTTTAATATATTTTAAATAGATTTGGATCACAAAATTTCTTAAATATACTGTATGTCAAAATATATTCGAAAGATTACACTTAAACTCTCTTCACCGTTTTATGCTCCTGGCCAGTTTTCTAAGCTCTCATCCTCTGACGAATTGTTCAACCAGAACTCCGTTGTACTCATTTTTACAACGTTTTTATAAACTCGCTTTCTTTTTTATTTCGTTTTTATTTGAACAAATTTACATAAATATGTATAAGCACACTATTTAGTTTGCTCGATTTGTAAACAAAGCTTCTCAGCGGTGAAAAATATACTATTGTGAACAACCTAAACGAGCGAAATTCACAATAGTGCTATTCTTCACCGAATGAGTGCCATAATACCAAATGAAAATTCGTTCGATCAGCACTTTCGACCACAGTCGAAGATCGAATGCAACTCATAATAGGGGCCAGTAAAAATCGGTTGCCAGATTTAGTCGAACGCGTCAAATTAAGTCATAGCGGGTTAATTACATGCTGAAAAGTCTGCATTTCAATATTCCGAAAATTTGAGCGGGTCGCAAACTTGCGAAAAAGCGTTTCCTTAGTATTCTCGAGCGTAGTCGATGTTTTTTTTTTAGTTTGTACCAAACAAGTCAAGCATAACGGAAAATATATAGGGTGTCCTAGACCACCCGTCCACCCTTTCTAAAATGGTGGTAGTACCGACTTCCGGTTTCGACCGGAAGTGGGTTAAACTGACCGGAAGTACATTGTTGTAAATTAAACATACATATTTTTACTACTGATTCGGTGTGTGAGGATAAAAATACGTAATTTTGTTTGAAATTTTTTTTCTCGGAGGTGCCTTTTTCAATCTCTAAATGACCTTCGAGCTTCTGCTCATCCTGGACTTCTGAAATAACTGAAAATGTTTACATTGGGAAACAAAAAAAAACTATTAATTACCAAGTCGAGGATGCTTTTTCTCGTATTAACGGCTTTCGTTTTCGACTGGAAGTGGGTTAAACTGATCGGAAATCCGTTTTTAATGGGATATACATGTTTTTACCACAGATTCGGATTCTGGGAATAAAAATACCTAACTTTTATCCGATACTTCCTACCGGTTTTCACCGGATGTGGATTAAACTGGCCGGAAGTATATGTTTTTACCACAGATTGGGATTCTGTGAATAAAAGTACATAACCTTTGTCAGAAACTTTCAAACAAAAGTCGAGACCGGAAGTCGGTAATACCACTAAAAGATAAGAGTATCCCCGATTTGATAGCCCAAATTTTTACTTTTTTCAATAAAAACATTTTCCTCCATTTTAGCTCCGCTTTCCATAAGCCGAAGTACCTAAAAACGTTTTTCTTAACTTCTACAGCTTCTTTCCCCGAAATTTCTTTTTTAAAGGTGGCGCCGCACAGTGCCGCGACTCCATACAAATGATGGACAAAAATAGAAGGAGTGGTCAGAATTGGCTGAAACTTCACACCTAGAAGTATTATGCCCCTCTAATTTCAAAAATGAAATCGGTTTTTCTGTACCGGTTACTCATTTCGAGAAAACCGAGTTTTTCTTGCATTTTTATATGAAAATAGTCATTGTGGACATGTGTTGATATAAGTGGAAGGAGGCATCAGAATGGGCTGAAACTTTACACCTGAAAGGACTATATCACGGCAATTTAAGAAAAAAAAAAGTTTTTCAGCATCTGTTACCATTTAATTAAAAAAAATTTTTTTTTACAATTTTATAAAAAGGTAAAATAACTCATAATCATCGTAGACATATGTTTATAAAAACCGAAATAGTATTCAGAACTTGTTGAAACTTTACACCTAAAAGGACTAAGCCATGCTTATTTCAAAAATGAAATCGATTTTTCGGTACCGGGTACCCATTAAAAAAAAAAAATTTTTTTTTTACATTACTATATGAAAGACAAATAAGGCATAATCATTGCTGATTGTGGTGTTTACGAAAACAGGAAGGAGTCGTCAGAATTTATTGAAACTTTACATCTGAAGTGTCTATATTACTCTAATTTTAAGAAAGTAATCGGTTTTTTTGTAACGGGTACCCATTAAAAAAACACCGAGTTTTTGCACATGATTATTTAAAAATGAAATATGGCATATCATTGTTGCTAAGTGTTCAGAAAAATAGTCTTAATAGTCAAAATTCGTCTAAACTTTACTTCCTAAGTGAATACATTATGGTAATTTGAAAAATTAAGTCGGTTTTCCTTACATGTTAACCTTTAGAAAAAAAAATTCTTTTGATTTCATTTAAAATAAAGCATAATCACTGTTAAGTAAGTAAGTAATAATAGCTGTTATATGGTAATAACATATAATATGTTAATAAAAACCGAACTAGTTGTTATAATCACTCAGTTTCAGAGTCCTCAGAAGAGGAGGAAGTGATCACTGATTCAAATGATTCCATGCTTTTGTCTGCTTCGTCACTTTCAACAATGTATTTATTAAAGCTGAGATCAGAACCCTTTAAATATTTGTTTCTCTGTTTTATATTTCTTTTAAATGCAACTAATGGATCTGACGATAATATCAAACGAGTCATTAAATCCGTATTGCTTTGTACTCTTCCAGTTTTTCGAGAATGATTAAGCCGATATTTTCTTATGTTTTTGTGTGAACATTCTAAGGCTTCTTCTGATAATGAACCTGATAAAATAGGTGGAAATACAGAATAAGAAAATAAATGAAAACATAGCTTTAAAATCATTACCTATTGGTAAATCAAAGTATTTAATTACATCACATCCATGTACTAAAACTTTATGCACTGAACTTGGCATGTTATACCAACCATAATTTCTAAGGTATAACTCTCTTGTTTCGTTCAACAAAACACTAAACTCTTGGGTTTTTATTTGTTTTCCACAAGAGAGGACTCTTAGCACCAGAGAAAAATTCATGAAATTTTAAACTCGCGTTGAGCTACATTTTCCACTAATAGTAAAACGTTGAAATTTTTGCACAGGTAATGTAATTAGTTAGGTGAACAAAATTATAAAAAGACTCAATCAAAAAAAAAAAATATATAAAAAAATTGGACCTCCATGATGTGCATACATTTGTACTATCATTTTCGCAAGCTGTTTGCTGCTTAAGCAAAATAGTACTCTTTATGCAGATGAAGAGTAATAGGTATGTTATTTATTTTTATTTTCTTTTTGTTCGCCTTTCGTCTAATCATTGGGCGCTGTAAGGTGTCTCGATTGCATTTATTTCCTTACCCGAATTGGTTAACATATTATTTGTAAACTGGTGTCATTGCTCTATATATATATATATATATATATATATATATATATATGTAAATCTTCGTATACCTTTGTTTTTGGCTCCCATACCGTGATGCATATTTAAGTATTTTAATTAGCTGATAATTTTTTTCATTTCAAAGCACCCTGTACCTCTTAATTTTTTTTTTTTGGCACTTTTAGCTTTAATTCAATACCTTATTTTTGAAAAGCGAACCAAAAATTTAGATCTTAGGGCATTCAGAAAAAGTATTGTAAATATAGATCAGCTAAAATAATACCAAAAAAAGGCATTTAGTCACTTTTTCAAAATTGAAAATTTTCAAATATTGGAAAAAGTTGGAAGAGATTTCGATTGTTTCTGTTAGTAGAAGGTCCAAACTACCATAACCAAAAAAAAAATTTCACGAACTTTCAAGATGTTTTTTTTTTTTTGTCTCCAAAGTTTACCAATTTTCGGATTTTGGTATGTTTAATCATATATTTATTTATTAATAAAAAAAAAATATTTGTATAAATTTTTTTTCCATGAACCATACATTTTTTGGTTTGTCGCATATATCTTTATCAAAGTGCAAAAGTTGATCTTGCTAGGAATAAAAATGTATTTTTAACAAATTTTTAACTGCGACCACTTTTATGTGCGAATCGCCGAAATGAAATGGTATGTAGAAAATAGGTGTACTTTGAGGGGGTGTGTGAGGCTGAAAGTTGTTTTTATCACAAAATAACTTATGAACTTCTCTTAGTTGGAGATTTAGCTGTAACTTGACATCAAAACATCTAAGTTTCAAGACAGTAGATTTTTGTATTTTTGTCCACCTTCGCGGCACTGTGCGCCGTCAGAGGTACCGTATATAAATGAGTTTGTAAAAAGGGGCGTGGAACATCTCATAGGCGTGGAATTTTGTATCAGCTATAACTTCCGAACCACAAGTCACATGACCCCTTTAATTACATCTGATATGCCTTTCGAATTTGAAAGACTAAACAAGAATGCTTTAAAATAAAACCCAAAACTTTATCGAAAATAAAATGTATGATAATTGCATTGGAAAATGCATTTATGCTAATAGATGCTTTGAAGTATTAAAAACATGCTGTGAAATAATATAAGAGTTATTATTCGTTAGAAATTAGATAGTCAAAATTTAAATATTATAACATTGGCATTTCTACTAAATATTATATAATTTATTGGAGATATTTTAGTGTAAATAAAAACACCTGCTGCAGCAAAAAATTATTATTGCATTTGATTCCATTACACCCAAGCTATGCAACTGTCATACCATATTCTGCTATCACGGCTAGAGTAAAATTGAAGCACAAATAAAATATAACATCTTTACATAAATTATTTTTCATATTTGCATAAAGATGTGAGGTGAAACCCGTGGGTAAAGGTTAGTTCTTTTTATAAATCATATAAAGGGTGAACACACCAAATCTGCGACACTTAGAAATTACTACCAGAAACAAACTAGAAGGCTTTGGAATTTTTTTTTTTTGTATTTTATAACTTGGAAGTTTAGATGTTATTAAAATGTTAAAATATTAGTTATTATTTGCTCCATATGCAAATGATCGGTATTTTCATAGCACATGCGCCATCATGTTCTGCACGACTGCATCATCGACTTTACGCGATGCGCACAACTACTTTGTTTTGCACTCTTCAATATTTTTCACTGTTTCACCTGTTTTCTTCAAGATTCTTTGACAATTGACCAATATTCCCCAATAGGACGTAGCTCTGGGCTATTGGGTGGATTGCAGTCGTGAGGTACAAAATTGATGTTATTTGCATTATACCACGGCAATTTGTCCTTGGCATAGTGGCAGCTTGCCATGTCCGCCTAGAACGGTGGCCTACTCATTATCTGTTGCTAAATGACAGAAGACGCCTTTTGAGGAACTCATCACGATAAACTTGATCATTCATTGTCCCGGATGGAAAAAAGTGCTGCTCTTACGGCCACAGGAACAAATATTTTGCCAAACCATGTGTTTTTTCTTTGGAAATTTGGACTTCATTTTCAGCTTACAACTTTTAGGGGCATATTGACGACTTGCAGCAGTATAAAAATCTTGACCTGCAATATATTTTGAATTTTTAAAGCAGTAGGTTTCGTAGTCCATAACAATGCAGTTGTATTTTTGAATTTAGAATTCATACAAATTCCGATTGCGGGATTTCGCTGTAACATTCTACTTTGCGCCTCGGTCTGGCGCTGTTTGCGATCTCCGTACGGACTTTGCAACATAACGCGACAAAATCTTCGGATCTCGCGAAAACGCACTGAGGACCTTCCGAGCACTGTTTTTATCACTTTGACCATGCTAACCCCCGCTCCCTGGCTTTCTCGTAACTGCCAGGCCTTATTTGTACTGATTAAAACCCTGCAAACTGTCGAATAGTGCAATCTTAAATTTTTAGCAATTTTACGTGTACTTAAGGCCGGATCATTTATAAACTCGTGCAAAATGGTTTGTCTCGTTTCTAACTCGGTTGCCATTTTTAACTCAACTAGGAATCAAATTCAAATAAAATTTCTTCTACGTCCAACTAAGGTCATGGTCAGCTTATGGTATTTGAATTTCAAAATACTGAAATCGTTTTGGGTAAGCTATAAGCTTCCCAAAGTGTCGCAGTTTTGGTGTGTTCACCCTTTACACTCCACTTCACTTGAATAGGTATCTACATGATTTTATATTTCATTAAATAAATATATCATAGAACATCATTGACAATGCTATCGTAGCATTCTCATCTATTGCGTGCAACTACGTATTTTTAGAGGACATGTCTGAACTCTGCCTGAATAAAGATGAAGCCTTAGATCTTCTTTACATTGATGATTCATCTACTAGTTTTGCCTGAAGATGTCTACCACCCTGCTGTAGAGATATCTTATGAAATTATAAGTGATGTTTAAAATTTCGGTCAGCTTGGTATAATTTGCGGTTAAATTACTGACAGGCTTCATTTATAGCCCGCTTCTTCTGGCTTAATTTAGTCCAGGGTTCCCTCTCGAGTATCGAGATACTTATGTCCCTTATTTTTAAAAGCTTGTAACACTAATTTTAAATTACATGAGTCACTGCGTTGTTTTTGCCAGGATTTTAACTCTCCTGTGATATATTAAATTTTGCTTTTCAGCATTAAAAAAGCGATACTATCCACTATCAATAAATGATTGACTAAGACTAAACACATACATACAAACGTGCATGTTTCTAAGCGAGTGCGATAGTGAAGAGCGAAGCGTACATATTAAGGCATCTAGCCCCACGATCCCGAATCCCGGGAGTCCCGAGCTCTTTTTAGTCCCGAAATCCCGGGATCAAGCCCTCGGGATCCTGGGATATAATTTAATTTACGACCAAATTAAAATAGAACGAAATTCAGACACTGTTATACGAATTCTAAAAAATTAAAGGTAATTTTTAGCGACTTAAAAAACAATTCATAAAAAAAAAAATTATTAAAAACGGTCTCAAGCTTAATTAAATTGTTGAATATAATTGTTATAAGGCCGCAAATAACAAAAACTAAAAAATCCACGGTAATTTTTGGTGACTTGAAACTGGCACTTTATTATACTAAAATTGAATGGGCTACAAAACTGCTTACTCGAAAAATTTCCAAAAATTGTTAATAAAAAGTTTGAAATTTTGAGGAAAATTGTTGAAAAGAAGAAAAAGTTTGATTCATTTTTGTGAACTTTGTGCAATTTTTTTAATTTTTATTTCTGTGGTTTCTCTTTTGGACATAGCTGGTACAGGGCTGCCAGACGTCCCGGTTTTCCCGGACATGTCCCGGTTTTAGACTATTTGTCCCGGTGTCCCGGTCCAACCTTAAAATGTCCCGGGTTTCGTTTAAGTGTCCCGGTTTTCGATTTGATTGCACAAATTTTCAATAAAAATGACTACACTGAGAGAAAAAACGCGTTGTAATATTAAGAAAAATTTTATGAGTTTACTGGGGGAAATAACGCATAGTAAACATGAATATTTTTTATTTGATTATCGTTTTAAAATTTTCATATTTAAAAACAATACTTTCATACCACGCACACGTGGTGTTGAATCAAACTGAACATTTGAATGCACATTTACATGTGTGGCTGTAGCACATGTCAGGAGTGCACAAAGATGCTTGCCACAAATTGCTAATTTCCAGAGCGTCATGGTTCAAATCCCATTACAGGCAGCATGGAATTTAAATATTTTTTTTTAACTTAATTATGAAATAGCATCCGTTAAGTGCAAAGTGCTTCATTTTAGTATTGGCGTATTTGAATTGAATATTTCTATACTAAATACTAAAATTTGTATACTTAAATTTATTACGAGTTGGGTTGGTGCTCTTTCATATGCGAATTTTTTTTAAATTCTTTTTTTAAATTTTTGATTACTTATAAGTACCGTGCCGTACGAAATTATTGGCTCGGAGACTTTCATCTGATCACAAATTTTGAAAATGTAGCTTTTGAGCCAATTAGTAAAGTGCAAGTCTGAAGCTACCAGAAAATTTCTTTGATTTTTTGCCATTTTTTACCTTTTGTTGACAGTGTCTTCCATATAAAAAGAATTATCGAACATTGTTTGTATGGAAGAAACTCTCAGTAAAAACAATACCAAAAATCAACTAAATTTTTATGGGCTACAAAACTTCATTTCCAAAATTTTTATAAAAAATGTCTGAATAGAAAGTTGCGAATTTGTATGCAAATTTATTGCATTTTCCTGAGTTTTTCACAAAGTTTAGAAATTTTATTTTTATGTTTTCTGATGTATTTAGTATAAACTGTATTTTTATAAGGAACAAAAAAGGTACATCCATTGTGAAAAATTCTCTGTGCTTTAGTTGTGAGAAATTGTTTTGTTTTGCTAGTGTACGTTGTAATGATCTCATGATCGCATGTTTTTATGTTTTTGTTTGTCAAAATAAAATTTTACTACATCCTTTCGTACGTAATTTTTGTCGAAACGAAAGGGAAGGGAGCGAGAGGCCTCTCCCCCCCTTAAGTGTCCCGGTTTGGCAACAGAGATATCTGGCAGCCCTAAGCGGGTATCGAAGATCGAGTGCTTAATTCGTATTATGAGACATTTCATGTCAACGCGGCCACCTCTGTGCGCGACCTCTAAGGATTTGAATGAAAGTTGAAGAGATGGAAAGTCTAGGTGACATGACAATGAGTGCTGTTCATGTTGATGTTGTTGATGTTTCGGTTTCATTGCAAAAGAATATTAGACCTCCAATTATAGCTTCAAGGTTAGTCCTTTTATTAAAACAAGAAAAAGGAAGGGTGTGTAAAAAAAATAAACCTAATGAGTAATAAAACTACATTTAAAAAAACCAACAACACGCTTTTATTACAAGGAAAACTAAAAGGAAAAAAAAATATTTATTGATTTATAGATTCGTTAAATAAGAATAAGAAGTTCCCTAACTTGATGTTATTTAACCTTTTTAAACTAGCACAAAATAGGATTAAAGTAATTGGCACGTAGTCATGGTCGAAATAAAGTCCACTGTTTTTATGTAAAAATAAAAATTAAAAAAATGCTATAATCAAAAAAAATCAAAAAGAAAAATGTTTGCTTAATTTATTTTTGAAGTGAAACTTCTTTAGCGGCGGTTGGTTGGGAGTAAATTGGTAAATTCAACGGAAATGCTGCAACGGAAATTATTGGGGCTGAAACAAGTGCTTCTTGAGTGTATGGTATTAATTTAACAAAAAATTGCTAATAAAATGGTGCAACGGAAATTATTGGGGCTGAAACAAGTGCTTCTTGGGTGTATGGTATTAATTTAACAAAAAACTGCTAATAAAAGGTTAAAGAATAAAACTTAGAAAAATACCAATAAAAGAATTAAAGTAAAGGTGAGTACATAGATAAATAAAAGGATAAAGGCAAAGGTAAAAATAAAAACAAAACCAAAGATGCGTAAAAATAAAGGCAAAAATGAATACCAATGTAAATTTAAATACTTTACTTATATTTATATAAGGGCAGAGGTGAAGGGGAATATGTAGATGAAGAAAATGATAAACATGAAAGTAAAAACAAAGATGAGGATGAGGATACCCATAAAAGTAAAAACGAAGATAGGGGAAGAAATATTAAAATAGAGGTAATTGAAGAGGAAAAGATATAGAGAGAGACACAGGACTCAATCTGGGAACTATTTTGGGATTTTAGAAATTTTCGGGATTCTCGAGACTTATCGATAAAATAATCCATATTTTTTACAGGTTTTATTATCGATAGCTTTATCGATTTGTTATCGATTTTGTGATCGATATTTTTAACTATTTTGCAAGCGATATTTCGTATCGATTTTGTTGTCGATATTTATCGATTACATTATCGATATTTATCGACTTTGATTGCGATATTTTTCGACTTTGATAGCGATATTTATCGATTTTGTCGGTTTTGTTATCGATATTTATTGATTTTGCTATCGATATTTATCGATTTTTTTCGATATTTATCGATTTTGCTACGAAATACGTATTATCGAAGTTGCGGTTGAAATTTTTATCGAATTTGTCACCGATTTTGTTATCGATTTGTTATCTATCTATCGGTTTTGTTATCGATATTTTGTTGGACGTTATTATCGATTTTGTTATCGATAGAGTATAAGATAAAAATGAAGATAATGGAAAAACAGAATAACATGAAAGGTAATAAAACGAACAGGGGTAGAGGTAGGTAAATAGAAAAAAGAGAAAAAATATAACCTTTAGCAAAAGCAGATGTGTGTATGTATACATTGGTTATGAGACAAAATAGATAAGTAACGTAAGTTTCACTTCTCTAGTGTGGCCCAGGCGCCCTTACTTTTTTTTTATACGTTGCACATTAATGTAAAAAATGTACAATTAAAGCCCATAATTAGACGGAAGAAATACATTTTTTTTTTCATTTAGTTGCGCTAAAAGGTTTCCAAGATACAGCACTTTAAAGAAAGGTATGTATAACGTTTTCATAAAATTTAAGTCCCGTGTAAATAGGCAGCCCTACGTTATATCGGCAAAACATGCTGCGCGTATATTCATGTCACCTAGACCTTCCATCTCTTCAACTTTCATCCAAATCCTTAGAGGTCGCGGACAGAGGTGAAGCATGTCGAAATTTTCGTTGAGTATCGAATTTTCTGTCGAACAGAATTTTTCTCTGGATGCTCCAGCGAAGTGTGAGAAAATTGTTGAAAATGCATGATGTTGCGTTTGTTTTTTTACTTTTTGGTGGCCGTTAATACTAAATATCAGCTCGAAAGGCTGGGTTACTTGTGAAAAAAATCCCAGCACTCAGTTGGCACAATCTCTGAGCGCAAAATCGCAGAACTGTTGATAGTTTTAAAATATTTGAAATAGTTTTGGCTCGAGAGCGTTGCTGCAGCAGGACTTATGTAGCGGACAGCAGATGTACAAACGCCTCTTTAGATAGTCGGAAGTTGTTTATACATCTGTAGAAATTTTCTTAAATATTAAACGTATTCGAAAGGCTCTATTTAAACTCTCTTAAACGTTTTCTATTCCTGGCCAGTTCCACTAAACTCTCATCCTCTGATGAATCATCGAACCATAACTCCGTTGTACAATTTTCACCAAGATTTTATAAACTCGCTATCTTTTTTACTTCATTTTAAATTGCACGAATTTACATAGAGCGTCGCAGCGGTCAAAAAATATACTATTGTAAACAACCTAAACGAGCGAAATTCACAATAGCGCTATACTTCATCGAATGAGCGTCATAATACTAAATGAAAAAATTCGTTCGATCAGCACTTTTCACCACAGTCGAAGATCGAATGCAACTAATACATGTGTATTAGGGTGCCCATCGAAAATATTTTTTTTTGAAACTTTCAAGAGCCTACCCCCTCATTTTATTCGTTTTTATGAGAAATATTATTGCCTATTTTTATAGATTTTTTAAAGGTCATTTAGAGGGTGCGACCTGTCGATTTAAGTCAGAAAATACGATTTTGTAGATTTATGAGTTTTTGAATGACTTTTTTTGATTCGATTTCAAAGATGGAATATGATCTGATAAGAGGATATATAGGCCTTTAAACTGCTATGTAATAAGCTATTGCCGGACTTGGCTTGTTGTGATTTTTTATCGGGTAAAATAAAAAAAAACTATATTTCTCTTAATTTTTTAAATCTTCACCGTCGATTATTTCCACAATTTCAAAATATGTAGTACTATCTAAAATTGAATCTATTTTTAAATAAACTGATGGCTCATTTATTGCAATCGTATAAAAATTGTCGAAGTTAGGCGACTTTTCTTAAATACGGCCTTGAAATTATATTGTTTATGTACCGGACTTTCAGATTTTTTGAGTAGTGTGGCTAAGGAATTCATCAATATTTATTAAAAATTGATATATATATAATTGCTCTTTAGCAAAGAAGTGGTTTTTCAAGAAATTTTAGGAACATGGGGGTGACACCGCCCACTTATAGGATATATGCGTATCAAAACTACTTGACCAATCTCGACAAAATTACACACTGTGCTTGGGCTTCTTAAGGGTTGTATTGAAATTTTTTTAATCGGACAAAAGCCACGGGCCCCACTATTGTAATGGTAATTTCAAAAAACTCAAAGCTAGCTATATTTTAGGGTATTGTGTGAAAAACTGAAGCCCACCGTCAACGAGCTGATTGAGCCTTATCAGTGTGGCTTTAGACCTGGCAAATCCACCATAGACCAGGTATTCACAATACGTCAAACCTTGGAAAAGACCCGCGAGAAAAGGATCGACACTCACCACCTATTTGTCGACTTCAAGGCCGCTTTCGATAGCACTAAAAGGGGTTGCCTATACGGCTGTGTAAAATGACGTTGAGCAATACTATCAGCTCCGTTAGAATTGGGACAGACAGGGCGACTCCCTTCATGCGATTTCTTTAATCCAGGGTTCGGAAATTCTCACTCACATTCTCTCACGTTCGCGATCGAGAATATTCCACAATTATTTTTGCATTCTTTTATCGCGAGTGAAAAATGAAACAAATTTATCATCTCTCACAATGCGATCGACAAAAATATTTCCGCTGCTTTTCATTCGCGATCGAAAAAAGCAAAGAAATTTCCTCTCACTCGCATATGAGAAGTCCGAGCATTGCCGATTACGGCCTCTCATAAATGAGAAAAATGATGCAAGTAATCCATTCGCGATCACTCACAAGAGCTTATCGCGATAAACTTATCGCGAAAAATTTTCAACGACGTTGCATGAGAGATATTTTTCGCATTTGTTTTGGGTATGCATTTTGTTATGCATACAGCATACATACATATGTACATATCTATATATATATAACTACTGCATAGATTTCAGTAAAATTTTCAGAGGTTATACCTTGCATATATGGTCCTATTATAGGCTACCAGAAAACTCGCTAGGTGGCGTTGGGGTCGAGTTATTTATAAAAGTCGTATTTATGAACCGATTTCGTTAAATTTAAAACGTGTGCTACCTCCATGATGAGAAGTACGTATGGGAAAAATAGACCCGCTAGGTGGCGCTGGAGTCGAGTTATTTATAAAAATCGTATTAATGAACCGATTTCTTTTAAATTCAAAATGTAAGCTAGCTACCAGCATGATGGAAAATACGTTTACCAAAAACAGACCCGCTAGCTGGCTTTATGAACCGATTTCGTTCCAATCAAAATTCAAACTATAAGCTACGTGAATGATGAAAAAAGCATCTGCGAAAAACGGACCCGATAAAAGCCCTATTTATGAACCGATTTTGTTAATGCAAATTCGAAACGTTTATTACTTTCATGATGATTTTTTTTTTATTCGAAACATATATATACATTAAAGTGGTCCAATTTTTGTATGGGGAAAACATTTTCATTCTAGAAAACGGGGCACCCCGTTAGGCTTTTCCTTTTAATATTTGTAATATCTATACCAACTTTCAGTTTTCTACTGCAACTAATACAGGGTGCTCAATGACCTTGAAATGCGCTGCCGGATTGCTGCGAGACTGACAAAAATATTGGTGGTTTTTATAAAAAGGTACTGTTGCCATAATTTTTAGATAATTCAAATTTGAAATGTTCTTAGGTTTCTTAACCAATTCTTTGATTAATATATAAACACAATACTTCTGGAGTAAAACATGTGCATCATGAGCATCTTCTAAATGTATACATAGAAACGTAAGGTTTGGTACCAGCACCTCTTTCGGCAAAAGGAAAGATTTTGGAACGTGCCCCAAACCCTGTCTTGGAAAATTTTTTTTTGGACCACTCTAATGTATATAGGTACATACATAAAATGATAGCCGTTTTCGTTGTTCGGACTAAACTCAAAAACCAGTCAAATTGTCATAGGATATACCTTGCATATATGGTCCTATTATAGCCTACTAGACAACACACAGGTGGCGCTGGAGTAGAGTTACTTATAAAAGTCGTATTTATTAACTGATTGAAATTCATAATGCGTTTTCATTTCATGATAAACAGTGGTTTAGCAGAAAAGGGACCTAATGCAGCCGAAATTTATAGAAACCCACACGGGATTTAGTCTGCTTTGGCCCTCTATTCATCTTAGACGAATTTACTTTTCATATGGCTAAATGGAGGATTCATTTAAGGGTGCATGCAAAGACCGCAACATTGTGTAAGCGCCCCTTTGCCTGACGCCCTCATGCCCCCAATGTTGAGGTTGCAAGATCATAGCAGAATATTACACTCGCTTGGCAGAGATCTCACAGGTGGAAATAAGACCATCGGTAAAACTCATAATATCGAAAGGGATTTGTATTCCATATGGTATCACATCGCTACTATTCTTGGCCTATGTGTGAGGAGGATTCTGCTCATGCAGCTCTCAAGAAAACGGTCAAGAAAAAATTGCCATTATTTCGTGTGTGTGTCCAAGGAATTTTGACATTTTTGATACTTCACAGCCTGTTGCCTCACTCTTTCCTCAAGAAATAATGGAACGGGCATATATTTCTGTTGCAAGCCTGGGTTGCCTTGTGCTCTTTTTTCACAAAAAAAACTTTAGAAAACCGTAGTAGAAAGCGTAGTTAATTTCTTAAGAAAATTTCTTAGCCATTTCTTGTACGTCATTTTATATGGAGTTTTTGCTGTTCTTGAGAGCTGCATACAGGCCTTAAACTAAAAATGTTTACTTTACAGACCGCTTTTGCTTTTAAACGCTGTTTTTGTATTGGCCAACGCAAAAGATCTTATTAGGCGCTGCGAAGCAAGCGGTCATTGGCTAGTGNAAACGTAAGGTTTGGTACCAGCACCTCTTTCGGCAAAAGGAAAGATTTTGGAACGTGCCCCAAACCCTGTCTTGGAAAATTTTTTTTTGGACCACTCTAATGTATATAGGTACATACATAAAATGATAGCCGTTTTCGTTGTTCGGACTAAACTCAAAAACCAGTCAAATTGTCATAGGATATACCTTGCATATATGGTCCTATTATAGCCTACTAGACAACACACAGGTGGCGCTGGAGTAGAGTTACTTATAAAAGTCGTATTTATTAACTGATTGAAATTCATAATGCGTTTTCATTTCATGATAAACAGTGGTTTAGCAGAAAAGGGACCTAATGCAGCCGAAATTTATAGAAACCCACACGGGATTTAGTCTGCTTTGGCCCTCTATTCATCTTAGACGAATTTACTTTTCATATGGCTAAATGGAGGATTCATTTAAGGGTGCATGCAAAGACCGCAACATTGTGTAAGCGCACCTTTGCCTGACGCCCTCATGCACCCAATGTTGAGGTTGCAAGATCATAGCAGAATATTACACTCGCTTGGCAGAGATCTCACAGGTGGAAATAAGACCATCGGTAAAACTCATAATATCGAAAGGGATTTGTATTCCATATGGTATCACATCGCTACTATTCTTGGCCTATGTGTGAGGAGGATTCTGCTCATGCAGCTCTCAAGAAAACGGTCAAGAAAAAATTGCCATTATTTCGTGTGTGTGTCCAAGGAATTTTGACATTTTTGATACTTCACAGCCTGTTGCCTCACTCTTTCCTCAAGAAATAATGGAACGGGCATATATTTCTGTTGCAAGCCTGGGTTGCCTTGTGCTCTTTTTTCACAAAAAAAACTTTAGAAAACCGTAGTAGAAAGCGTAGTTAATTTCTTAAGAAAATTTCTTAGCCATTTCTTGTACGTCATTTTATATGGAGTTTTTGCTGTTCTTGAGAGCTGCATACAGGCCTTAAACTAAAAATGTTTACTTTACAGACCGCTTTTGCTTTTAAACGCTGTTTTTGTATTGGCCAACGCAAAAGATCTTATTAGGCGCTGCGAAGCAAGCGGTCATTGGCTAGTGTATGTATATGTAAGTAATGCAAGCAAATGCTTTTTGGTTGGAAGGAATGTACGAATATGCACAAATATATGAATTATGGTGGTAATATATACTATGTATGTACATATAAATTACATACGTGCATACGTGTAGTTAAAGTATATTCGAAGCGTATATTTTTCAGTATAATGGTGTATCTGCATGTTATTTTATTATAATGATTGCATTTATTTATTATATCTAATAAATGGAACTTATTGGGGATCAGTTTGACTAATGAGAAAAGTGGGCGTCTGGTGAAGACTAAGAGTAAAGAAAAGCAGAAAAAACAATATAAATTTTTTATTTATTTTAAATGTTTCGATTCGCCATTATAAGCATAATAATAAGAAACCAAAATATACACACGTTAATAGAATAAGAATATGTATGTAAGTATGTATTACTTAGAAGAAAGCTCAATAAAAGAAAGGTCTGCATTTCATATCCATGCACACATATGTATATATGTGTGTATCTGTATGCATGTACTTATATATATACATAAGTGCATAGTTATTTACTGAAAAGTAGCGCAGAATAAGCAAAAATTTTGCAGCAATGATGAAAAAAATTTACTTGTGAGCCTTTTTAGCCTGAAGTATGTATGTATATGCAATATTGCAGCAGCTTTCTACATGCCTTTTGTTTATTTTCCAGTAATAATTAGTATGCTTTAGAAATATTTACGGAAATAGAGCACATGATTTCGTTCGTTTTAGAGTTGTAGCAGGTAGTGATTTTTTCTTCAAACTAAGTGCGGAGTTCGGTGGTTTAGTTATATTTCGTAGATATCATGCGGGGGACGACATGTACTTGCCGATTTGTTTTACAAAAATTATTTAAAAAGCAGACGTCTCGGTTGCTCAGCAAACCGGTTAATCGTTTCTACAATTATTTCACATTGATTCTATAAAACAAATTTTCGATGTATTCTTAAAATACATAAACCTAAAGGTAAATTTTATAGGAAACTAGCAGAGCACCCGACGTCGTTCGGGGTAAACAAATCAAAATATAAACAGGAGTACAAATATACAGTTCAGCATAAATTAAAGGAGACAAACTATTTTCTTTCTGTTTAAATTAAGGCATCATTATGAACCATACATTTAGCTTTATCGTGATTGAACTACTATATATTTGTCATCATTTTCTGTGCTACAAATCTTGTTTCATTATTAATATTAGGTGGATTAAGGTTTCGTTTAGCTGCCTATTCGCTTAGCTGTTTCAATATAGCTGCACTTTTCCGGTAGAATGCTTATTTCGGAAGGAGATTTATTCATTATGAATGAACATTTTTCGTTTATCAGCATCGCGGGATCAAAAAACGATTTAATCTTTCCCTTTCGAAATGGTCTAAAGACTGTAAGACACAGTTTTAAATATCCGAGTGATATAATTGATGAATACATATATATCCCCCATTTACAAACTTATTAATATATACCAAATTTCAAGTTCATGCTGATTATAGTTCCCAATTTATGGCTGATTAAAAATTCCACACCTATGCTCCACGTTCCCTTTTACAAACTCATGTATACAAACCTTACTATAAGCACCTACCATGGATATGTATTCATATCAAAGTTCATATTCTAGTGAATTATGGTTCCGAAGTTGTAGCTATACAACGCCTGTGGGATGCGCCACGCCCCCTTTCAAAAACTAATTTATATATACCTTACTATAAGCACATACCGTAGATACGTCTGCGTACTAAATTTCAATTTCATGTGATATATGGTTCCGAAGTTATGCTGATAAACATTTCCACGAATATGGGATGTGCCACGCCCCCTTTTACAAACTCATGTATATATAGCCTACTATAAGCACCTACCATAGATACGCCTGCATACCAAATTTCAAGTTCATGTGACTTATGGTTCCGAAGATATAGCAGATAAAAAATTTCAGGCCTATGTGAGGTGTCCCGACCCCTTGTCGAATCCTAATTTTTTCTTCCTATTATAAGCCCAGGTGTCATGGCAATACTCTGCCAAAATTCATTCATTCTGTCCATCCGTTTACGCTGCAGCCTGGCACATACATACATACATATGTACATATATACATACATACATACATACTCTACATATGGTACCCAGCCAGCAAAGAAACGTAAATTTTGCCGACAGTGCAGTTTAGTTCAATTTTCCGTATCCGAAAACGAATAGAAAAAACTCCTACAGTTATCATCAATTTTCGTATCCGGAAAACGTTTGAAAAAGATTATGTCATTTGAAAACAATAATTGTATTTTATTTGCTCAAACTAAACATTTGAAAGTATTCATGCGTAGCTGGCAGTGGCTGAGCGTGCAGGGGAGTGTGGCGCTATTTGTTAGCTTCCAGAAGGCGCCGGGTTCGAATTCCGTATGGGGCTCCCTAATTTTATTTTATTTCTTTTGAACCATGAATAAGTATCTGTGAAGTGCAGAAGGAAAGCGTATTGAACGAAAAATTCAATCAGACAAATTTCAGAAAAAACGGCCGAAAACGTATCCGTTCACAAACAATTTTCGGTAGTTGTCTGTATATACGTTTCTGCCGCATACTTTAGTGGGAAAACCGATCGTCAAAGTATCCGACAATGGAATCAGTAAACGGACAAAAATCCGCACTTCATCCACTTTTTTGTCTTTTTTCGGATCTGTTTTCGGATTTCTTGCTGGCTGGGTATCTATCATTATCCCAGTGTATAAGTATTTTAGGAATATCTCGTCCACAATGCCACCTATCGTTTACATTTTTAGTCTCAATATTTATATTCAATTGGCTGAATTGTATTCTAAATATGAGCCAGATCGGCAAGAAAATGCAGTTTTTAGGAATATTCCGACCCTAGCGCCACCTGGCGAGTGCATTTTCGGTCAGCATATTTCCTTTCTAGGTGCTGACACATGTTCCAAATATGAGCCAAATCGGGCTAGCCGTTTAGTAGTTTAGTGAGATTTAATGTACAGAAAACTATGAAATTGTGAAATCGTGACGTCTCAACATTCTTCATTTCTCGGCAACAACAACAAAAAGTTTTAAATTTTTTTAAATCGAAAAACCTTCCACACAGAAGGTCCAAAAAGGTACTTTTTACAGAATTGAAATCAGTTCAGCAGTTTGGTCAGGTATCGCCGTCATACGAAAAACATTTCATTTATATATATATAGACTAGCAGACCCGGCGAACTTCGTCCCGCCCAAAATAAATTTTTTGTACACGGTCAAAAATTTGGGTTTAATTTTTAAACCGCGCTGGGACTACTGCCTTTTTTAATCTTTTATAGTCTACTTTTTATGGCTTAAATTTTAGTCCAAAAAGTTCGTGGTTTAAAAATAGAAAAATAGAAATAGAAAATATTTGCACACAGCGAAATGTGGTGTTGATTCAAACTCAACATATGAAAGCACATTTACATGCGTGGCTGTAGCTGAGTGTGCAAAGCTGCTTGATAGAATTGGTTGCTACTAAGGCTGTCCGGGTTCAATCCCCATCAGACGGAGCATGAAATTTTATTTTTATTTTTTATTCTTAATTATGAAAATGTTTGGATTTAAAATTTAAACCGAACTGTTTAAATTCTAAACCCAACATATGTGCCCTCTTTTTCTTAATTTAGAAGGTTTCTATTTGAAACTGAATTTATGTAGTTTGGTCATATATGTAGTCCAAAAAGTTTAAAATTAAAACCGAAATTTTTAACCGTGGATTGAAACATTTTGGTCCAACATTTTCACCAAGAGTTCACGTTCATGACTTTTAGTGACGCATTTGTCTTCTAATGTTACGGTTTGGTGGTTGTCAGAAGGCATATTTGCCGTCTTAAATATCTTAGCAAAACTGTACATGCATACAAAGATACGTAATAGTTTCAATTCGTTTGAAAGGTGCCAGGTCCCCTTTTCAAATAGCCCCAATTTTCTCTAAGAGCATTAGATTGATTTCGTATATCTTTATACCATTTTCGAGTAATCTACCATGGGAGGTGCCACGCCCCTTTTTCCAATAGCCCCAACTTTTCCTCATGACCAGTCGCGTTTTATATATCTTGTACTTACCAAGTTCCAGTACTCTTCCATGAACACATTCAGAGATATGCAGTATGAGAAATTCGTGTATGGGAAGTGCCATGCGTCCTTTTCCGATAACCACAATTTATCTCCATCTTTCGTAAATCTCCATACCAAGTTCGAGACCTCTGCCACGTAACTTTTTCCAATAACCGCAATTTTTATCCATGAATATAAATTTTCCAGAGATGTGCAATATGAAAAAATCGGTTCGTATGGGAGGTGCCACGCACCCTGCACCTAGCGGTATGAAATATACTTTACATCCGATTGTCATACCTACCATATATAACACATAAAATTTCATAAAGATCGGTCGAGCCGTTTAGGAAGCGTTCGATTGTTATATGTATATTAGATAAGCACGATGCGAGAAGCATAGAAAAAATTTCGATGAAAAAAAATCGTATCCTATCTTTTGAGTTGGAACCAACATACACACCCACAAAATTTCATTGAAATCGGTTAAGCGGTATCGGAGATTAGCGTAAACGAACACAGTGAAACGGGATATTTATATATTAAGATACCCTACTATAAGCACCTACCATAGATACGTTTGCGTACCAAATTTCAATTTCATTTGACTTATGGTTTTGAAATTATAGTTGATAAAATTTTCCACGCCTATGGGATGTGCCACGCCCCCTTTTACAAACCCATTTATATATAAGCACATACCATTGATATATCTGCATACTAAATCTCAAGTTCGTGGGACTTATAGTTCCGAAGTTATAGCTGATAAAAAATGCCATGCCTATTGGATGTGCCATGCACTCTTTTCCAAACTCACTTATATATACCCTAATATAAGTACCTACCATTAAAATGTCTGCGTACGAAATTTAAAGTTCAAGCGACTTATAGCTCAGGAGTTATAGCTGATAAAACATTCCAGGTCCATGGGACGTGCCGCTCCCCCTTTTACAAACTCACTTATATATAGCCTACTATAAGCACCTACTATAGATACGTCTGCGTACCAAATTTCAATTTCACGGGACATATGATTCCGAATTTTCAACGCCTATGGGATATTCTAGTCAGTTATATATGCCTTACTTAAAGCGCCTACCGTAGATATGCCTGCACACCAAATTTCAAGTTCTTGGGACTTATGGTTCCCAAGTTATAGTTTATAAAAGGGTCCACGGCTATGGGATGTGCCACGCCCCTTTTTACAAACTCGTATATATAGCCTACTGTTAGCAGCTACCGCAGATATGTCTGCATACCTAATTTCAATTTCATGTGACTGATGGTTGTGAAATTATAGCTGATAAAAATTTCCACGCATATGGGATATGCCACGCCCCCTTTTACAAAACCACAATTTATCTCCATGAGTATGCGATTGCTTTCATAAATCTCCATACCAAGTTCGAGACCTCTGTCACGTAACTTTTTCCAATAACCGCAATTTTTATCCATGAATATAAATTTTCCAGAGATGTGCAATATGAAAAAATCGGTTCGTATGGGAGGTGCCACGCCCCCTGCACCTAGCGGTATGAAATATACTTTACATCCGATTGTCATACATACCATATATAACACATAAAATTTCATAAAGATCGGTCGAGCCGTTTAGGAAGCGTTCGATTTGTATATGTATATTAGATAAGCACGATGCGAGAAGCATAGAAAAAATTTCGATGAAAAAATCCTATCTTTTAAGTTGGAACCAACAATACACACCCACAAAATTTCAATGAAATCGGTTAAGCGGTATCGGAGATTAGCGAAACGAACACAGTGAAACGGGATATTTATATATTAAGATACCCTACTATAAGCACCGACCATAGATACGTTTGCGTACCAAATTTCAATTTCATTTGACTTATGGTTTTGAAATTATAGCTCATAAAATTTTCCACGCCTATGGGATGTGCCACGCCCCCTTTTACAAACCCATTTATATATAAGCACCTACCATTGATATATCTGCATACTAAATTTCAAGTTCGTGGGACTTATAGTTCCGAAGTTATAGCTGATAAAAAATGCCATGCCTATTGGATGTGCCATGCACTCTTTTCCAAACTCACTTATATATACCCTAATATAAGTACCTACCATTAAAATGTCTGCGTACGAAATTTAAAGTTCAAGCGACTTATAGCTCAGGAGTTATAGCTGATAAAACATTCCAGGTCCATGGGACGTGCCGCTCCCCCTTTTACAAACTCACTTATATATAGCCTACTATAAGCACCTACTATAGATACGTCTGCGTACCAAATTTCAATTTCACGTGACATATGATTCCGAATTTTCAACGCCTATGGGATGTTCTATTCAGTTATATAGGCCTTACTTAAAGCTCCTACCGTAGATATGCCTGCACACCAAATTTCAAGTTCTTGGGACTTATGGTTCCCAAGTTATAGTTTATAAAAGGGTCCACGGCTATGGGATGTGCCACGCCCCTTTTTACAAACTCGTATATATAGTCTACTGCAAGCAGCTGNACAGGAGATACTTCGTTTTGTCCTCGTTCACCACCAGACCCATTCGCTTTGCTTCTCTATCCAATCCCGAGAAGGCAGAACAGACGTAGCCCTTGTTTTTACCGATAATATCGATGTCGTCGGCATACGCCAGCAATTGTACTGATGGTTGTGAAATTATAGCTGATAAAAATTTCCACGCCTATGGGATATGCCACGCCCCCTTTTACAAACCCCTTTATATATACTTTACTGCCAGCAGCTACCATAGTTATGTCTGCATACCGAATTTCAAGTTCATGTGGCTTATAGTTCCGGAGTTATAGTTGATAAAATATTCCTATGGATATGCCACGCCCACTTTTACAACCTCATTCATATATACCCTACTATAAGCACCTACCATATGTATGACTGAATAACAAATTTCAAGTTCATATGACTTATAGTTTCGGATTTATAGCTGATAAAATATTCCACGCCTATTGGATGTGCCACGCCCACTTCTACAAACTCATTTATTTATACCATACTATAAGCACCTACCATATATATGACTGTATACCAAATTTCAAGTTCATGTGACTTATGGTTCCGAAGTTATGATTGATAACAAATTTCACGCATATGGGATGTGCCACGCCCACTTTACAAAGTCATTTATATATACTCTACTGTAAGCACCTAACATATATATGACTGCATACCAAATTTCAAGTTCATGTGGCTTATAGTTTCGAAGTTATGGCTGATTAAAAATTCCACGCCCCATTGTCGAATCCCATTTTTTTTATCCTATTATAGGCCCAGGTGTCATGGCAATACTCTATCAAAATTTTTTTCGATTCTGTCCGTCCGTTTAGGCTGCAACCTGGCACATACATACTGTGGCGAATACTGCGGCAACACAAAGCGAACAACGAGAAATAGGCAGAATGTTCGAAGAATGACGTAGAATGTTCCACAAAGAGAAACGTCAAGTTGGATGAACACTGCGAACAGCGAGAGAAAGAGAATGAGCGATAAACTTCAGAATGTTCTAGAGTTGCCATAAGTGCCAGCGCAGGTATATAAGGGCGCCGCCACC
>NW_016157283.1:241680-242117 GCF_001687245.7 Rhagoletis zephyria
ACTGATGGTTGTGAAATTATAGCTGATAAAAATTTCCACGCCTATGGGATATGCCACGCCCCCTTTTACAAACCCCTTTATATATACTTTACTGCAAGCAGCTACCACAGTTATGTCTGCATACCGAATTTCAAGTTCATGTGGCTTATAGTTCCGGAGTTATAGCTGATCAAATATTCCTATGGATGTGCCACGCCCACTTTTACAACCTCATTCATATATACCCTACTATAAGCACCTACCATATATATGACTGTATACCAAATTTCAAGTTCATGTGACTTATGGTTCCGAAGTTATGATTGATAACAAATTTCACGCATATGGGATGTGCCACGCCCACTTTACAAAGTCATTTATATATACTCTACTGTAAGCACCTAACATATATATGCCTGCATACCAAATTTCAAGTTCATGTGGCTTATAGTTTCGAA